>NW_023596948.1:0-56833 GCF_011947565.3 Pollicipes pollicipes | reverse complement strand
CGGGTTGAGCAGCTGTGGTGCCTCCTTTTTCCACCCTCTGTGCCCGCTTGGTGGCTGGGGTTTGGCAGTGACGTGGCATCTCTGGTAGGTTGCGGACTCGGGGCTGTGCCGTGCTTGCCGCACACAGCTGATGGGCGCTGCTGCGGTATCAGGGGTCCGTGAGGACGCCTTCACAACAGCGTCCCTGGCATGGCGTAACGAGTCCACGGCGTTCTGGCACGAGGAGAACTGTGAGTGCTGTAGCGGAAGTGCACTGTCTGGGCGGGCGGTGCCCGTGTATACGCAGTCGAGTCTAGGGCAAACGGGTTGAATGAAGATCATGAACCATTAATGTGTGAAATATTTTCTATATACGGCTTGCGGTGCCGTCTCCCAGTTCCCGGAGGTAGCTGTGTGTTCAGCCAGGAGCTTTAAGCCTTGCACGCGCTGTCCCGCGCGGGATGGCCGCCCGGGCTGAGTGGGCGTTCAGCGCGCCTCGGGTCGTGTGATGGGGTTGGCACGTTGTGTGGGCGGCGCACCGGGCTGCTTTGGATCGGGCTTCGGGGAGGAGCTGTGGGGTCTCGTTGGTCTAACGTTGCCCCTCCCGTAATTTGCGTACAATATTCGGTCGGCGGCCCAATGCACTGGCCGTAGGCCACCCATCACTCGCTTTCACTTCTGTCTCCGATCTGGGTCTGGATCTGGATCGATCGGAAGAGGTCCCGCTGTTCCAAACATCGGGGCGCCGCGAAATGTATATCAAGTACCCAAATTGTCGTACAAGTTGTTTGCTATATTTTCGCAAATACATGCTCGATACAGTACATCAGCGTCCGGCCGTCGGCGGCGGCTTTCCGCGCCGAGCCGGGGGCCAGCGAGCCGCCGGACAGCAAGGCCGTAACATTATACAACAAGGCGCGCGAGGCGGCCGCGGAGCGTGGCCCGGACATCCGGCCGACCGCAACAGCGATCGACGTGCCATGACTCCAGGCGTTGCCAGCCCCGCCCGGGGACGCCGCCTTCGCAGCCCCTCCAGCCTGCTCCCTCGCGTTTGGTCGATAGGGCGCCGGCGGGGGGACGGTCTGCCGCCGCCGGCGCCAGCGCAGGGGAACACCCCCCCCGGCGGCGGCCCTCGGCGCCCCGCGCGGAACAGGCGGCTCGCGGGCCACGCCGTCGCCACAGAAAATACGGAAAGACAGGAGTAACTGAAAGACGACAGAGAGACAACGCAACACAAGCGGATAACTGAGAAGTAGCGCCGCGCTTCGGGCCCCGGCCCCGTCCCGAAACCGGCAGCGACCACAGCGCGTCGCCAGCCCAGCTCAGATCGCCCGAGGGTCAAATTCCTGGCAGGTGCGTCGAACAGGCTGACACCAGACGTCTGGTGACGCGGACCGGGCCGAGCTCGAGACAACCACCTCCAGCTGACCCTGGGCCCGGTCGGTTCGGTCGCGATCGCTGACCAGTGTAGGACGGCACACGGATTTCGAACCAAGGCGACACCGAATAATTACAATCGGCTGGCTGCCGACCACGCAATCCATCTACAGATAAATGCTCGGGGATTCCGTGTCGCTGTCAAGTCATCACGAGAAATCACAGAATAACACAGGCGGAGCCGCGCGGCCACAGAAATCGTCGGTAGCCTTCACGCTGACGAATACCAGAAAGCTACTTCAAATGGATGCGGGCATCACACAGCGTGCACGAAAGTAACAATAAACACGTGCTGGTACGCCAACACCGCGTCATCCGTCAGCGCTGCATTCAACGCACCCGCAAAACCCTACACATAGGTTCCTCGTTCCGCTATGTCGGTAAGTACTTCCGATAACAACTGACCGGTCGTGGCATTGCTTGGATAGATGACAACGCTGCCGCACGTCGCCGCTCGCCGCGAGGAAGCCGCGCACTCCTGCCCTGCACTACACACGATATCACGAGTCGGCGACTCCGGGCGCGTTCGATGCCGCCGACCGGCCGGGCCGTCTCAGTCCGCACATCCCGCGGCTGGTCAAGGCATCCCGCCGAATACGACAGGTCAACACCGGAAACTGGCCGGCCGGCCGGCCGCTGCGAACGCTCCGGCTACCAGCGGAGACTCCGGCACTGGCTGCCGCGCGCAACGGCGGCGCGCCCCGGCGCGGCACCGAGCGTGAGGATTATCTCCGCCTTCCTGAGTCGGGGGTGGGGGCGGACCGACGGCCCGCCACTCCAGCGGTCACGCGGAGGCGGTGTAGCACCGCTTCAGAGTACACAATAACGCCGCAGGCGCGCACGTTCGGGAAGGAACGCCGGCCGGAGCACGGCACCTGTAAAATATCGCCTCGCCTTATCGGTGCTGCAACCAAGAGCCACTGCCTGTGCAGGAGACGTTGGGTACAGGGCTGAAACTCGAGGATCTCCCACCGAGTCCCTACACTGTAGCCTGACGGTCAACTGTTTACCGCAAGGTCGGACTTTTTAGAGCCCCGTGAGGCTCTTTAACCGAAGCTCGTTTTAACCCTCACCGGAATATCCGACTTGTCTATACCACTCACTCGGCGTTTATCTCCAAAGATAAAGCTTCGGGGAAAAGCGTATGCTATGTTTTCTGCCTTTCCAATGACATCGTAGGTTGCCCTCCTTGAATAAAGCTTGACATTACGGATAAGCCAAACCAGAATTTGAAAATATTTGACTAATACATCACCAAAGTAAAAATGTAACACGATACCTACAAGTGAAGCGCCAGGATGTGTAGGTCTAGCCCATCCGATAATGTGCCGTTAGATGCCCAACCGCGAAAGCTCAGCCAGTACCTCGAATGAATCTGCCTCCGGAGTAACGAGCTGAACTAATCACGTGCGGAGGAGTGAGCAAGCACCCGAAAACCAATGGTTTCAAAAGACAATACGAACAGAACGTTTAAAGATTGGTCGCCCCGTATCCCGGTAAATGCAGCGCCAGAATTCCCTACCCGGTGTGGAAAACGGCTTCCGGGTGCTCTCTCCTTCAGTGACCGCGCCGAATGACGCGCGCAGCCAGCGTAAACGTGCCCACTCGGTGCTACGCTCGCCGGCGCCGTAGCCGCTGCGAAATCGCTGCCGCTGCGGCGAATTCGATTGCACGCCCGCTGCAGCGGTTGGCCGCGGTCGTTCCCGAAAGGAAAGCGTTCGTCGCAACGCGCATGCGACCGCGCCAGACCGAACGTGGAAGGGCGCGTCCATTAGTCGGGCGATGGCCGCGTCCGTCACAAGCTGCGGTCAGAAGTCCAGAGCTGCACGCCCACGCGGCGAGCTGACCATGTCCAGTAGGTGGGCTGGCCCGGGTCGGGCAGGGCCGAGCCGAGCAGAGCCGAGCCGAGCCGCGGGCCGGGCCGGGCCGGCCGGGCCGGGCCGGCCGCCGGGCCGGGCCGGGCCGGCCGGGCCGGGCCGGGCCGGCCGAGCCGAGCCGAGCCGAGCCGAGCCGAGCCGGCCGGGCCGAGCCGAGCCGAGCCGAGCCGAGCCGAGCCGAGCCGAGCCGAGCCGAGCCGAGCCGAGCCGAGCCGAGCCGAGCCGAGCCGAGCCGAGCCGAGCCGAGCCGAGCCGAGCCGAGCCGAGCCGAGCCGAGCCGAGCCGAGCCGAGCCGAGCCGAGCCGAGCCGAGCCGAGCCGAGCCGAGCCGAGCCGAGCCGAGCCGAGCCGAGCCGAGCCGAGCCGAGCCACGCCGGCCGCGCCCGCCGGGCCGGTGGCGGCACTAAAGCGGCCGGCCCAGCTGTCCCGGCTCGGGCACGACAAACTGACGGATGCTGGACAGATGTTTGCTGAGCTCGGCCTGCAGGATCTGGGCGGCGTGGATCTGCGAGCGCGCCAGCTCGCCCAGGCCGGCCAGCAGCTCCGCCGAGCGCAGCCGGTGCAGCGTGCGGATCTGGCGGCCGGGACGGGACGCGGCGGTCAGCGGCCGGCCGGCACCCGGAGACCGCGCGGCACCGCCGGGGTGCAGGTAGTGCTGGGCGCGGCGCAGGTCACAGGCTGCTCACCGGACACACCGGGCGGGTACAGTTGACCCGTGCAGAGGCGGACCGCACAGGGTGCAGCGCGACATACAATATAAAAGACGGCACGAACCGCCACGGACCACCGCAGACGACCACAGCGATACCGATGGCAAAAGGTATGCACGCAAAGGTATCACGGACCACACGCGGCAACTGCTCCACACAGCAGCACTTCCCGCGTAGGGCACGGTGGACAGGACCACACGGCGCCGCGTGGGAGGAGACCGGCAGAACCGTCACTTTCCTATTCGTGACGAACGGCCCGCCCGTTCTACCGGTGGCCGGCAGCGTCATGCATGTCGACTCGGCAGAACTGAGTCACACCAGCCACGAAGCAGAGGGCAAACGCTGACGCTTGTGCGCCGCAAAAACACACACAGACCGCCGACCAATCCAGCAATCGCTCAGCTGCGGGCTGACAACACAACCCAGAGTAGGGCACCGCTTACGCCTGGCATAATGTTGCGCCGCCCGGGACCCCCACGTCACAGCCTGGTAACGCCGATTACATAGCTCGGGGAATGTAGCAACCAACCCGCAGGCGGAACTACATGCTGATGAGGTGGTGCCGGGCGGCAGCCGGCCATAGGAGAGGGGCGGGGGAGGGGGGGGGGGGGTACGTATCGGAGCACTACCTCGCTCCTCTCCTACCCTCGCTCTTAGCGGTTGTCGGAGCACTCTTCGAAGACCTCTTCCGCCCTCTGCTTGGCCTCCTCTCTGCCTGCGAAAATGATCAGCACGCGTCAGCGGGCGTCCTGCGCTTCGGCCGTGGCGGGGCTTCGGCTCGTCCTAGTGACGACAGGGGACACACGACACAAACACGTAACGTAAGGAAGCCAAACTGCAGCAACGAGCACTAGTGTTCCAGGTGGCGCCAGGTGACCAATCATGAGAAATCCCCAATCGCGCAAGCCCAGTCGGCGTGACGCTTCAGCCAGACTGGTGAGAAGTCACATAAGACCCCCCGTGAAGCGCACCTCATCGGCACATCACCTGTTCCCATCTGCCCGCGGATTGGGGTGCTCTGGTTCGGGCAGGGAGACGGGAGGGGGGGGGGGGGGGCAGGGGGCACGGGACGGGCGGGGCCACCGAAGGACCCGAGCGCACTGAACCGTGCAGTGTGTGGACCAACCGAGCCCCCGAGCCAGGTCAGACGCCGGCCCAGGACGAGGCCGGCGAACCTTGGCGCCACCTGAGCGCGGGAGAGGAAAGCGCCACGCCGCCTGTGACCCGGCCCTGTCCTGCCCTCTGTCGGTGGGCGCGGCGCGGCGCACCACCCGACCCACCGCCGCCGGCCGGCGAGCGGCGGCCGAGCGTGACCGAACGGGGCAGCGTAACTGTCTGCACCGGCGGCGGCATGTCGGCCCGCCGATTAATGCACAGCACGGGCACCCAGCGGGGCGACCGGCGTGTGGTTCATGTGGGTCAGAGCCGGGTCGAGTTCCCATGGCCCGAGCCTCCGCTCTGTGTCGGGTTCGATCAAAAAGCCTCGGATACGGCTAATAGCCGCGATCAACGAAAATGGGCCGTTCTCGCGATGCAGGACACGAAGTGGGCAACTGGGCCGCTCATGAGAGCCGACACAGGGGAATTTAAAACCATGAGTATGACAATTCCATGGCGCACTCGTGCTGAAGCTCACGGGCGCACCACTCGGTAATCAAACGCGACATTATACCGTGCCGAACTGCAAGCAAAGCTGTTGTGAGACCAAGCTGTCATGCCGCTGCCAGGGTTGTTTTGCGCAACAACAATGAAAGGGCCACTGGACAAAGTCGACATTGAGGTGAGCCTCCTCAGTCGGAACGCACGTGCTCTTTGTCCGGGCATTGTTGTCGTTGGCACAACAGGTCTGTCCTGTGCCCCCTGCCTTCGCCAACAAAAGTCGGACAGGCCACGTCGCTTCAGGGGGGCGCTCTGCAAGTTATGCCACGTCCGGTAGATCTGGACACCATGAGCCTTGTCTGATTGTGCTCCGATTGCGCCCGGCCAGACTGCATCGAGTCGGGTTCGTCGCACGCCGGCTGAACAGCGCATAATTTGGCACGGTCACGTTCTACCCCGTGCGTCAGCTCACCGCTGTTCACCGGCAAGCACCTGAGCTCCGTCCAGCTGCCCGGCTTTTGCAGCTCAGTGACCAGCGATCGACGGCACATGGCGGGCCCCAGGTGAACGGAAGCGGTCGAAAGCTCGTTAGCGGTCCTGTCGGCCGGCAGCGCTCGGGCGACTCCGCCGATCGACGGACCCGCCGCCGGAACACCGGCTCGCATTCAGCCACGTCACGGCCGGGCCAAACAACGGCAGTCAACGCAACCCCCAATTTCCTCACTGTTCCACGTGATTCGGTATGGATTACATCCGTCAGCTGGACAGAGATCCTGGTTAGGAGGGAAAGGGCCGGGAAGGCCGCCACTAAATGCATACAAAGGATTAACGGAAAGAGTGATCCGGCGGGTAACAAATAATGCCCTTACTTACACAATTGTACGCTTGGCAAGTTCCGGCGTACCCGAGGACGAGTCCGTGGGTCCCTGGAGACGGGACTCGTGAGTCTGTCAGTCAGACGCCGCGGCTCAGCCCCAACAGTCCACCACCTCCAGTCCACGGGACAGCGGGCCCGAGTCCGCCGGGCCCGCGTCGCGTGACCTGACCCTTCCGCCGGCAGGTCGGCGAGCGAGCGCACCCGTCATCCGGTGACGTCACGCCCTGCGCGGCCGTGGTGCAAGCGGCACACGTCGACCGCCCGGCCCGCCGGCGCGGCGATAGAAAGCGCGCGAGGCGACACGCTCTGCCCAGCTGCGGTCGGCGCGCAGGTCGGCGCCGCCCCCCGCCGGCCCGCTCCCGGTTCGCGCCGAGTCAGGTCGGCACGCGTCCACTCCCGAGAGGCCCGGCACGGAAGGTGCGGTCAGGTGTGACGGGGGTCGAGCGCGGCCGGTCGACCAGCCCACCCCAGAGGTCAGCCGCGGCTCGGCGGGGTCGGGGCGGACGGCGGGGAGACGGGCCGCCCGCCCTCCCCGCAGGCGGCGTGTTTGGATGCAATCTGCATATGTTTAAGGTGTGTACAGTTACACAAAGACCGCCAGGCGGTTCCGCCCGCCCTCAAGCGTCATCAAACCGTACACGAACCGAGTATGAAGGAACGGTGCTCAGCTTCAACCGACGGCGGCACATTCCACTATCGGCGTCATAATCTGCAGCGGGTGTTAGCCTACCCTGGAGAAACGCCCCGCCCGCCAACCTACCAGGCGCGCTGCCCCGTACCACGCCACCACGCGGGCTCGAGCGCGGCTGGGAAGGTCACGCAACAGTGAAGAGACAGACGGGATCACGCCTGTCCGGGCGAGGGAACCGAATCACCTTGGTCGGGCCGGAACAGCATGCAGCTTCTAGCTGGCGCGTTTTCCTTGAGCGCCGGACCCGCCCAGTCGGTCCAGACCGCAGAACGTTCCCAGCAGACGGCGCGACCCCGCCCACCTGCACACGGTCGGCCTCCGGCGAGAGGACGCAGGGTCCTCGGCTCGCCCCACGCGCACATACCAAAACGTGGCCTCTGCCCGTCCCGCCAGCTAACCCTCGCCCCGATTCGCCGCTTTTCATAACGCAGACTGATAGGCAGGAGGGATGCGACCCCCTGGCGTTTCCAAACCAGTCACGATAGAGCTTAGCGGAAAACACCAGTGGATTGGTCCCAACGAGATCTCGTGATACTAGCTGAGTACTAGTTAGTATCGCATACTAGCTTGGTTCTATTTTGATGTTGTTAGATCGTATCTTGCTAAGCACTAGCTTGTATGTTGGACCCAATTTCGCCCATTATCATTACGTATATATATATATATATATATATATATATATATATATATATGTACATAATTCTGGCCCGATAATTAAGTTGAATGTCAGCTACCAGAAGATCGTACTTTTTCAGCTTTCCAACATCATACATACGAGATCACGCCACGTGGCGATACAAAACCCAAGCAGTGTCGGCCCGCCGCGCGCGTTCCGCGGCATCGCCGGCTGCCACCCGCCCCCGCCCCCTCCCCGCCCGCCGTGCGCCGTTCCTAAAAAAAGCCGCTGCTCAGAAACCGGAAAGGCTCGGAACACGTCTTTGGTGGCGCACAATAGATGTCCCATGGGCTACTGAAAATTTGGGCGCGATTGCACATAATGTCGGAGAGGTATCTTTCAAAAACCTTAGGAGGGTCGCATCGAGCAGAGCTTGGGATCTTCCTTGGTTATGTTCAATATAAATTGCAGAATCTCTTGTAAACATAATCGAAGTTTTTGTCTTTACAAACTGCTTCTCTTTTCCAACCAGATTGTCCCATCTTCCTCTTCCTACACGAAAAAACTGCGCAGCTCCGCACTAGGTCAGCGATAGAAAGGCAATGCTTCATAATCGCATTACTCGGCTGAAATCAGCCCTCGCTCCGCCCCGGCGTGTGGTTCCGTGCCGATGCCTTGAAAGTGAGCGCGGAGACCAGCCAGGTCATCGCGTCCGGAGCTCGACAGCCTGACCCGCAGTCTGGCCGACATTTCACCTGGGCCGACACCGACACTTCACCGCAAGCTGAACAGCACGCTCGAGAACACCAGGCCAGCTCGCAGGCTGCTGTTTCAGAATAATGACGTGCCCAAGCTCGCCGATGCATGACCTCAACCAACATGCAAAAACACCACCCAACAAACCCCAACTGTTTCGAAAGCTATGCTGGACGCCGATGCTCTCACAGATGAGACGATGCATTTCGGCAGGCACAAACAGCTCGAAGAGAAGTACGAGAGGTCCAAACGGTCAGACCATCATCAGGGTCCCGGTTATTTCCGAACGTGGGATTTTCCAGCACGGCAGGTTGTGTGGCGTTGGGTCGGTTGGCTTCGTCCGGACGTCCTGTGTGACGTCAGGAGTCGCTAACTGGTGAGGACGAACCTTTTCCTTCATCGTCTTTTGCCATGACATAAATTTTTTAACTTTCCGCCCTCATCAAACGGATGTTTTAAAAAGCAAAGGAGCGCAAACGACAGTTTAATCTGGCATTGTTTGGTTAGAACTTCAGTCTTTCAAGATGCGCATACTATCTAGTTTCTCGTACTGCCGTGCACAACACAATGTCGATGGTCACAGCTTGCTGAACATGCCTTGCGATCACGTGTTTGTTGGCGCAAAAACCTACTATCCCCTTACAAAACGTAATTTCTTCACGGTGCTCTGAGACCCATCCATGGCCATTGCGTAACGCGGTCGCATGCCCGGTCCTTATGCTCCACTGCTTCTGTAGCGTCCACGCTACCTGAATGAGCGTTACAACAGATCCAATGCTAAGCACTAGCTTGTACGTTGGGCCCAATTATGCCAAGTTCAATGTCAGTTTCCAGAAGATCGTACTTTTTCAGCTTTCCAACATCATACATACGAGATCACGCCACGTGGCGATACAAAACCTAAGCAATGTCGGCCCGCCGCCCGCGTTTCGCGGCGAAAGGCTCGGAACACGTCTTTGATGTCGCACAATAAATGTCCCATAGGCTCTGCCAAAACAACGTCAAAACCAAAATGCGCACAAGCATATATTCGCGCATGAACATACGCACACATACATGCTCACAGGCCTGCGGACAGGAATTCGCACGCGTGGCCCCGCACAGCCTCGAGCGCAAGGGCAAGTACGGCTCAAGAGGTCACGAGCGCGGGCGCACGCGTGGCATGGGCCCGTGGCACCTTCACAGCGTCACGAGCGTGCAAGGCGGGTCTGGCCCGCAGGCGGGGGAGGGTGAGGCCTGACCCCTGGCGGGGGAGGGTGAGGTCTGGTCCCTCAGGCGGAAGAGGGTGAGGTCTGATCCCGCAGGCGGGGAGAGTGAGCTCTGACCCCCGGCGGGGGAGGGTGAGGTATGATCCCTCAGACGGGGAGGGTGAGATCTGACCCCGCAGGCGGGGGAGAGTGAGCTCTGACCCCCGGCGGGGGAGGGTGAGGTATGATCCCTGGTGGAGGTGCATGAGATATGACTTCGGGCGGTGGAGGGCGAGGTCTGACCCCTGGCGAGGAGGGTGAGGTCTGATCCCTCAGACGAGGGAGGATGAGGTCCGACCCTCAGACGCGGCGGGGCTGGGGGTCTCTAACCCCGTACGGGGGACTCCCCCGGTCCCGCTGACTCGGCCACGGCCGCGGGCGACCTCAGCGAGGCAGCCGTGCGGGGACGGCCCGGCCCAGCCGGCGCGCCTCCGGCCAGGACCAGCCGCCGCCGGCGTGACCGCTCTCCCTCGGCCGGCAGGTGCCAGCCGTCGGCACGGCGCCGCTGGAGCGTGTCACCGGCGGCGGCGGCGGCGGCGGCGGCGGCGCGCGCGCGCGGCGGACCGTTCGGCCGCGCCGGGACACAGCGCCCGCCACCTCCACCAGGCCGACCGTTAGCGGCGCGCCGGACGCCGGCCAGATGAGAGGACCCGGGCGGCGCCGCTCGGCCGCACAGCGCGGTCGGCCGACGCCGGCCGGCAGCGAGAGATCGGCCAGGGCGTCCCTGATGGGATCACAGCCGACAGGTGACGGCTAGACGGCCGTCTCAGCTGACGTGATGGTGATAGGTGTGCTGCAGATTCGACGGCTCTCTAACGCTCTCTCCGCACGAGCGCCACGGGATTTTTGGGGTCTCTGGTACCCAAGCGGTGTAATTTCCACTAAGATAGATAACATCGCCACAGACTGAGGTGGATGAAAGCTGTGGAGAGATGGCGCTGAACAATGACCATCACACCAGAAACAGCAGTGATGCAGAGTTGGTCAGAATAGAGCAGTGTAGCCCAAAGAGGGGTCACCAAAAATCACCGACGGCGGAAAATGAAAGCACTAAGTTTCGAGCCACGTGCGACTCTCGTGCCTGATCGAACCTATCGCATACCAGGTCACAGTTGCACGACAAGCATTGCGTACGATGGAGGAGTCATTTTCCGCTGGGGTCGACGCTAGACAGGACTGGGAGACGCTTCGAACCGCCCCTGGCCACGAATCTGGCAATGCCCTGTGGAGAGTGAGCGGGACCGGGATCTTTTTTCACGCACATGACACAGTTGGACTGACGGGCACCGGTTTAGCACCCAACCAATTACATGTCACCTGCAACCGCCTTCTTCAGCATATCCCAACAGCTGACTGTTTTCATCCGCAGCTACTACGTTCCCGTGCACACGGACTGGCCAGCAGTGTGCGCATGTTCACCTAGTACCCACACTGCTGTTCACCACGACCTGCCCGCCAACGTGCTTGAGTAACTCTGCAAGCGTCATAGTGTGTGTGTGTGTGTATGTGTTTACGCATGTGCATTTATTGTTTTTTAAATTTATTGTCTGCATCCGTAGTTGGTTAGCTACTGAATCTGTGGATTGTTTACGTGAACTAACTAAATGAATAGATAAAGAAATGTGCTAACACACAATACAGGTGTCCTCACTATTGCTGAATAAGGTTGAGTGGACAATGATATTCGGCTAGCTTTCTGGCCACGAACGACGGGTAACTCGTGAAAATAAAGAGTAAAAAAGCCAGCAATGAGAATTCATCGCCATGAATCGAACCCTTGAACGAACAACATATTTATTCACGAAAAAACATACAGCCACCCTCTTACGCACACACCTGCCCAGACTGTAAGTCACCTGCAAGGGAACTTCAGTCTTGGAACTCATCACCAGGAATATTGCCATGATCACAAACCTTGTCAGACGCTAAACAACACAAGGCAGTGGGCAGCCGTTCGCTCCCCATGTCGTCGGATATGTTCGCAGCGTACACACAGCGCCGCCCGCGGCCAGGCCACGGCCACGGGCTAGCACGAGCAGGTGGCACGCAGATTCGGCACTCCGGTCCCCGGCACGGTCCCCGGATCACATGCGGTGGCCGTGGGTGCCCACGTTCGGCCGCCTCCAGACGGGGGCGTCCAGCGGCGGCCTCGTTTTCCTCCCGCTCCGTGGCGAAGCCCTATCTGAGTCAGCTGGCAGCGAACCGGCTGAGACGTCGGACCGGAGGGAAGTTTCGCTTCGACGCGACCCAGGAGGCCGCCTCCTTCGGCTCAGCGAGAGCCAGCCGGCCGGACGGATGCGGCATCACAGCGCAACTGTGCCGCCGCCAGGCCCAGTCACACATTGTACAGCTCGGTTGCGGTCCACCTCGCCGCTGACTCCAGCCGTCCCGCCCCAAACGCCGGGGTCTGAGCGCGACGCGGCCGCCGACGCACCAGCGGTCGCCGCCGGAAAGTAGCCCGTGCATCCCGCCGACCTAGATGAGGCGCTCGTCGTTGGAGGACCACTCGACGGTGCTGGCCGATCCGTCCGAGCGGCCGTCGTCGGGCCGCGGCGGCCAGCGCGGCGGCCAAGCCGTCCGCTCCCGGCGGCGGCTGCGGTAGTCGGGGCTGCGCGCCCGCGAGCCCACGCGCCGCCGCTGCCGGTCCGGGCTGTGCGGGCCGCGACCGACTGCGCCGCCTCTCTTCGCTAGGCGTGCGCGCCCGCGAATGGCCGCTTCGGGTCCGTCGGCCTGCGCTGCGCGTCTGCGACTGACTGCGCCGCCTCCTGTCTTCCGGACTGCGCGTCCGTGACTGGCTTCGCCGCCTGCCGTGGCCTGGACTGCGCGGCCGCGAGCGGCTGCGGTGCCGGCGGCCGGAGCCGGAGTCGGCCGAACCTCGGCGTGCGTCGGTCGGCTCAGGCCGCCATAGCCTGCCGCCGAAGACGTACAGGCCACGCCTGTCGGTCGGCTCACCGGCGCGGCGCGTGCGCGGCGTGTCGTCACACTCGGACGTGTTCACCACCGAGCCGGCGCCGCTGCTGGACGAGCTGAGGAGCTGGCTGGTGAGGCCGCCCACCAGCTGGCGCAGGCCGTAGCCGTGCGGCCGCGGGCCACGGCCGCCGGCCGCCGGCGCCGCCTGGCTGGCGTATGGCATCGGCATGGGCAGCGCCAGCTTGCTGCCGAACGTCTCCGAGCCGAGCGTCTCGGAACGGCCGTTAAACCAGGAGCCGAGCTTGTGCGTGGCCGGGCCGGCCGGCGGCGGGCGCGGCGGCGGCGGCGGCGGTGGCGGCTCGAGGCCCGACGACGCCGCTCGGCTCTCCAGGCCCTGGCGGTACTCGGAGCGGAAGAGGCGCGCCATAAGCGCGTACAGCCGGCCGCCGCGACGGCATCGCACCGCCGCCGTCACCAGTGCCAGGCACAGCAGGCTCAGGCCGCATGTGGTGCCCACCAGGATGTAGGCAATTTCGTGCGAGCTGAGGCGGCTGGCGGCCGCGGCGCCGCCCAGCTCCGTGACGTTGGCCGGCGGTTCTGTCTCCGTCTCCGTCTCCAGGCTGGGCGGCGCGAGGCTGGGCGGAACGTCAAGCTCGGGCGGCGCCGTGCTGCCGGCGCCCGCCGCCGATCCCGGCTCCGGCCCCGGCGCGCTGAACAGGCCGTCCAGCTCGCGCAGGCCCGTACCGGACCGGACGGTGGCTGCCGGCGCCGGCAGCCGGTGGTGGCGCAGGTTCGGATCCAGGTCGTCCGCAGACGTCGCCGTCCCGCTGCCCGGGCTGACGACGCCCGACACGATGGCGCCGAGCGCCTCCAGCTCGCTCTCCGTGCTCGTCAGCCGACTGATGCCGCCGCCGGGCTGCTCGGAGGCGGGCCGCGGCCTCAGCGCCTCCTCCGTGACGACCGCGGACGCCGCCGTCTCCTGCGCGGCGGGCCGCGCCGCCGCCGGCGTCGTCATTCGCTTGGTAACGATGGGCGGCACACGCTCGGTGGTCGCCGGCGGCGGCCGGAGCCAGCGCGGCGGCGGCAGCGGGCGCGCCGTCTCTCCGTGTCGCAGACCGACCGGCAGCTGCGGCAGCTGCAGCGTCACCACGGGCAGGCCGGCGGCTGGCCGCGGCTCGCTGCCGTTGATGCGGTGCAGATCCAGCGTGCTGAACCGGTGCACCTCCTGCTTCTGCTCCAGCTCGTCGATGCCGGCCAGCAGCGGGTTCGAGTCGCGGTGGTAGAACGGCAGCCCCGTACGGTGGTCGATGCGCGGCCCGAGCCAGGGCCGACGGGCGCCGGGACCCGGCCGCCGCCGCGTCAGCAGGTCCGGCGCACTCAACTCGACCTCGACCGGCCGCGCCGCCGCGCCGCCGTCCGCCGGGAGGCCCAGCCGGTGCGACAGCACGCCGCTGTCCGGCGTCTCCGACGGGGGCGGCGGCGATGGAGACGCCGGCAGCGGCAGCGGCAGCAGCGGGAAGCGCGCTAGCACGGTGTCTGGCTCGGGCCAGCGGGCCGTCGGCGGGATGGCGGTCGGCAGACGTTCTGGCGCCGCCTCCTCCGCCCGCTGCAGCCGTTCGATCGTGTCCAGCAGCGGCAGCAGCAGCTCGGCCAGCATCGGCTGACGCTTCGTCGGCGCCGGCGAGGTGGTGGTAGTGGTCGTGGTGGTTGTGGTAGTTGTGGTGGACGTGCTGGTCTCCGATCGGAATAAACTGCTGAAGATGTCCCACGGGTCGATGGGGTACTTACTGACCGACGGCCCGCTCACACTAATCGATGTGTCCGGCAGCGTGCCAGAGCCGGTCGCCTCCGACGCATCCGAGGCCGGCACGCGCGACGGTTCCGTGGCGTGCTCGTCTGGCACCGCTGGGGAAGCTCGCCCGGTCGTCGGTGCCGCCTCAGCCGGCCGCTGCAGCAGCGCCCGCTCCGTCGTCTCGCGTCGCTCGCCCCTGTGGCCTAGCTCGAGGCGGTCCAGGAACGCCTGCAGATCGGCGCTGATGACCGGCTCATCGACGACGCCCTCCCTGGCCTGGGCGCCGCCAGCCGGTGTGGAGAGCGACAGAGGAGCGGCGCCGGAGCCTTCGCCGTCCGGCGGGCCCACCACCAGACCGGCGGCGCCCACACCAAAGCCTTCAGACTCGCCCGCCTGGCTCAAAGTCACTCGCAATGTGTCATGAGTCGAGTCGTCCGGCGCAGCGACATTGCCGGCGTCAGTCTCACTCTCCTCAAAAGGCAGGTCGTCCTCCGTGACCTGAATGCCACTCTCAGCGTCCACATGGCTGCCCGCTGGCTCGTCAGAGTCATCCGAGCTCTCTCGCACGGGCGTCACGACCTGTGTGCTGCCCTCTACCACACGCTCATCCTCCTTCCCGTCATCATCACTCGCCACATCCTCACCAGCGTCATCCTCATCCTCATCGCCATCGTCATCGTCATCGTCCGCGTCCCCGTCGCTCTCTCGCAAGGCTGGCGCGGCCGGCGGCTCCTCTGCGCCCGTTGTGTTCTCCACCGAACTGGCAGCGGCCGGCGCCTGCGAGACCGTCGGCCTCTTCCCGCGTCGCGTCTCGCCCGCACGCAGCACCGTCGGCTGGGACGCGTCCTGCTGCTGTGCGGCGGCGGCCCCGTCCCGCGCCGTCGGTCGGTCCGGCTGGATAATGTACGACGTCTGCGAGTCCGTCCGGATCACGCTCAGAATGCCCTTTTCGGCGCGCACGCCGGCCCGGAGCGTGGCCGCGCGCGGCGTCAGCGCCAGACCGTCGGCGTCCGGCGGCGTCACCAGTCCGCGGGCCGTCAGAGAGCCGGCGCCGCCGTCGGCGTCCCAGGCGGAGAGCAGGGCGGCCAGCGAGGCCGGCCCCGGCCCGGGCGCGAGGCGCGCCGGCGCCGCGCCACTGACGGCCAGCAGCAGCGGCACGGCCGCCGCCGCCGCCCACAGCGCCTCGCGTCTCATCACGTCGTCGGCGCGCCTGCGGTCTCACCGGTCCATGCTCGCGCCGCGGCCGCAGCACCAGCGTCGCGCGCCACTCTCGCCGCCGCCGCCCGGCGCCACACTGACGCCGCGCCGTCGCCGTCCGGGCCGGTAGCGGTGGCGGCGGCACGCATGCGCATCGACCGGCGAGTGAGACGGGGCGCCACAGGGCCGATTACATGGCCGGTTGAGGACGGTGCCGGCGGCGCGGCCGAGCTGCGCACTGGTGCTCGCTGAGCCGCCGAGCAGGCGAAGCCGCCGATGGTGCATCACCAGGGCTGGTGTTCACTGCACCACCCAATTGCCACTGCGCGACCTGACTGGCAGAGGCTGAGCCATTCCTCGCCAAGTTGGCCCGAGGCCCAGGACCACAATCCAGGACAGTAGGCACGCGGACCCGCGCGTTCGAAAGGCGTGATTTCTTGGCTGTAATGACCCAGTCTCGGACTGATGACTCTCGGACTGGTCCCGACGCTCACTCAACCACTGGCTATCAACCACCGCTCTCAACCACTGGCTATCCTCAAGTTTGAGTTCACTGTCGACTGTATCTAACTAAACGCTACTAATGTACACATTGTATTCACCAATCTAACGGTCATTGCCATTAGCTCGGACGGCATTGGAAGCATTTCGTTGCTGTTTGTTCTGTTCATTGCTGTTTTCGGGCGCGCCGAATGCGGTGCGCCGTCGGTTCCGACCAGGCGTTCGTCACGCGATCGATGCCCACGGTAAACGTGGCTGTTAAGTACACGCTGGCCCCGCCGACGACCGGAACCAGGACACACTTTTAATGTTATGCAAACGGTACTGAAGCACCTTGATCGTATCATGCAACACGGAGGCGCAGCCATTCATCGCAGCTTCACGCCAGCCGTGGTGGGGGACGGCGAAACATCCGGACGGTGGTCACACTCGACCGCCTGTCACTCGGCTCACGCCAGCAAGCCAACGGGACAGGGTGTCAGTGCGCGCCTGCCGACGGTTCTCTCGAGCCACTAGCCCCAGCTCACGGCCATCCCGTGCGACCACACCGGGCCCGCCCGGCGCCGCCGCCGGAGCGGGGCCCGGCTGGGGCGGGGCCGGGGACGGGCGGGGGCGGGGCGGGGCCGGCCTTAGGCCGGACCGCCGGGCGTGACCTCCCTGACCGCGTCTTTGGTCGGCGCCGCCGCCGGAGCGGGGCCCGGGCGGGGCGGGGCGGGGGCGGGGCCGGGGACGGGGGGGGGGGGGGGGGCAGCCTAAGGCCGGACCGCCGGGCGTGACCTCCCTCACCGCGTCTTTGGTCGGCGCAGTCGTGAGGGGTCACGGCGCCAGGCCGTCGGCGTCAGCACAGGGCGACGTCAGGGCGTCCCGGCGCCGGGGGACGCCGCTGCCCGCGCAGCCCGTGACAGCCGCCGGCGAAAGGCGGAGAGACACCGCCGGTCTCCGCGCCGATGCCAGCATTTTCTCCCCAGTTACCAGCGCTCTCAACATGAAAAACGCATGAGCGGGGAAGACGCGCTGCGACTCGGTGAGTGCCGTTATTGCCGTCTCGTTCAGCGGCCGATCGTGTGTTAATAAAGCACCAGGCAAAACGAACTCATCCACGCCGGCGCGAAAGCCTGGTCGCCAGCGGCGCGTTGTTTCGGATTCATGACCGCGAGATGCCGCATCAGACGGAGCCTCGCCCGAACGCGAACGGTCGACGCAGACGCCCGGCCGTGCCCTGTGTGAGCGATGGTGCCGGATACAACACCGCCAGTCCTGACGACGCAGACGCCCGGCTGTGCTCTGTGTGAGCGATGGCGCCGGATACAACACAGCTAATCCTGACGACGCAGACGCCCGGCTGTGCTCTGTGTGAGCGATGGCGACGGATACAACACAGCCAATCCTGACGACACAGACGCCCGGCTGCGCTCTGTGTGAGCGATGGCACCGGATACAACGCAGCCAATCCTGACGACACAGACGCCCGGCTGCGCTCTGTGTGAGCGATGGCACCGGATACAATACAGCCAATCCTGACGACGCAGACGCCCGGCTGTACTCTGTGTGAGCGATGGCGCCGGATACGACACAGTCAATCCTGACGACACAGACGCCCGTCTGTGCTCTGTGTGAGCGATGGCACCGGATACAACGCAGCCAATCCTGACGACGCAGACGCCCGGCTGTGCTCTGTGTGAGCGATGGCACCGGATACAACACAGCCAATCCTGACGACGCAGACGCCCGGCTGTGCTCTGTGTGAGCGATGGTGCCGGATACAACGCAGCCAATCCTGACGACCACCAGTGATAAGGATCCCAGTAGGTCACAGATCTTTATCCCCGACGACTCGGGCATCATCAATAAGCAGACCGCAGAACGGCACCGGACAAGCGAACCCACGACAGGCCGCTCGGGGACGGCAGATGGCCGTCTGGCGGACTGCCGGCGACCGCGACCGCTAGGAGTGGGCGGGGAGCGCTGGCCGCGGGGACCGTAGATCAGTCGTCAGACCGGCGACCCCTGCGGTCCCCGGCCGCCTTACAGCGACGCCATGTGGCCGACAGCACACACACGCATACACCCGAATGCCGAAGGACGGAGGCAGGTGGGCGCAGTGGTAAAGCACCCAGCCCTAGGCCATGCTTTTTTGTTCAGCGTACCCGCAATGTAACTGGTATGGATTTCATAACAACCACGTTTCATCAACATTGTGTCCACAGCTTCCTTACAATCCAGTCGACACCTTCACGCGATCGGTTTATGAAGCATTATAAACGCGATACGTAAACACCTATAAACGTGAACATCAACACGTATAGGTGTTTACAACTAAGCAGCGCTGATCCTTGTTTTCGATAAAAACTGAGCTATGGGCCGATGTTAAAAACGCGACTCTTCAGTCACACGTCGCCAAGAGACTTTCTTGAATCCGTACGAGCCATCCAGACGTACGCCGCGGTACCCCCCCCCCCCCCCCTCCCCACCCTCCAGTTAGGCTGTGACGGCATGGTGTAACCCACAATAAAGGTGTAGCGACGTACCAGACCTTAGCACAGGATCGCGTGTCGATGACCCCCGAGCGCGATCCAAGCAGCATCCGCGCACACTCCGAGACAGCCGGCAACCGGTCAGGCCCGCGGCCGGGCACGGAGACCGCGGCGCGTCACACGAGGCCATCCTCGCCCGCCCGTCCGTGGGGCGGCGTGGGCCGGAGCGCCGCCCGCCCGGTGGACGGGAACCCGGTGGACGGGAGCCCGGTGGACGGGAGGCCGGTGGACGGGAGCCCGACGGACAGAAGCCCGGCGAACGGGAGCCCGGCGGACGGGAGCCCGGCGGAGGGGAGCCCGGTGAACAGGAGTCGGGCGGACGGGAACCCGGTCAACTGGAGCCCCGTGTACGGGAGTCCGGCGGACGGGAGTCCGGCGGACGGGAGTCCGGCGGACGGGAGTCCGGTGGACGGGAGCCAGCACTGTCAGTAGCATGAACTGCAAAGACCCAACACGGCTTGTTTGGCATAGGGAAAAATTTGGACCGATTGCCTGTCAAAGGCGATTCAGAAGCAGGATGTCCATACGTCGCACCATATGCCGTGTTCGTGGCATCGGGTGACCCCACATGGGATGTTGAGAACACGTACTGGCTTGTAACACGTAACGACTCACGTTGGGAGCACCGGCAGTGTACTCTGCACCAGTGGGTGGCTGGAAAGCCAGAGGCCGAAGGTTCGACTCCTCGCGGTGTCCGCCCTTCTCGTCGCGGTGAGAGACGGGCGACGCCATATAACCTCAGCAGCTGAGTCTGCTGCAAAGCTGCGCTGACAACGACCTCAGGTGATCCGTATCGTGACCTCAGGTGACCCGTATCGTGACCTCTGCTGGCCCGTATCGTGACCTCTGGTGACCCGTATCGTGACCTCTGGTGACCCGCATCGTGACCTCTGGTGACCCGTATCGTGACCTCTGGTGACCCGCATCGTGACCTCTGGTGACCCGCATCGTGACCTCTGCTGGCCCGTATCGTGACCTCTGGTGACCCGTATCGTGATCTCTGGTGACGGCCTGAGCGCAGCACAGACAGCCAACGGCCTGTAAACGGCATGTCACACATGCCAGAGCTCGGGCCGGGTCACGACCCCTGGTAACTCCTAACAGCGTAGTAGACGGGAGGCAACAGCGGAACGGACGGGACTGTCAAGACACCGGACCCTAAGGACAAGCCCCCCCCCCCCCCCCCCGGGCGATCGGCACCGACGGCAGCACGGGTCGCCATGCAGCAGCGAGAGGGCCGCTCGCGCCGCCGCTGCCTCGCCTGTCGACAGCAGCAAGGCATGAGAAGGTCGCGGTTGGTGTCAGCAAACACCGTAAACACCGGAGCTGGCTACAGCAGGTTTAACTGGCTACCACTAACAATTAGCTTTCACAGCCAAGCCGCTAGCGGTCGAGGTTGCGACCGCTTAGCTCTAGTTGGCCCTGTAGAGATGCAGCGACGCAGAGAGTAAGGCTCAACCGGCTGGCACGGACAGTCCGCTTTTACGGGTGTTCCGCTGGCGACAGATGCCGCGGCTGTTTGGCTCTGTTCGGCCCTGTACAGATGCAGCGAGGCGGGCAGCAGAACACAACGGAGTTCGCGCCGCGGCTTAGTGTTTATGACTTCCGCTGTCGCCGCCATCGAAGCGTGCACCAATTTCAAGACGGGCGTCCGCTCCGCAGCATTACCCGGCGCGGACCAGGGGAGATCTGATAGGCCGCCACGACATGAGCACCGCCTAATGACCCTCGACCACGATGTGGTCGGACTTTAACAAGTCCCGACAGCTCGTTACGCCTCAAGGACAGGCTTGCCGACCTCCGTTGGACAGGCGTGTCATAACTTGGAGCATGTACTCCTCCGAGGTGGTTCCCCAGTGCCAAGCATGGGCCCTCCATCCGCACATATAGCTGTCCGATGAACAAAATCGCAAGCTGTGTATCTCTTGCCCAGAAATCACCCAAAATTATCGGAAATTTACCAAATGTGCCTACGTGCATATCCCCATCCAACATTGTGCACGGTGCGCTGAGTAAAACATTTGAACTATATTTTGGACCACATACATATAGCAACTTTACCCCTTGACGCAAATATCGCTCCTGGTACAGAAGAATAACGTCATGAAAACCCCGTCCGTCTGTTGCAAATCATCCGTTGAAAACCAAACATCTGACACTAACATTTGACATGCACTTCTAGTGATTTCCAGAAGACCACAGCACTTCACATCGTAGGCGTCCACGTCCAGCGGCACGCGTCACTCCCGCGGCGGCGCCGCCGGCCGGCCGTCTCGTGGGCGGCGCCGGGAGTCGGCGGCTCCCGCCCAGCTGGCAGCGGCACGCCCGCGCCGCCGGCCGCCGCCGGCTCCGTCACGAGCCGCGCACGGTCAGCCGCCTCCGAGGAAAGCGAGATGGCTCGGTCGTCTCGCTGCATTGGCCGCGCTCCAGCCGGAGAAACTGGCCCGGGAGCGTGCACCGGCCCGGCGTGGGCAGGAGGGAGCGTGCATCGCCCCTCCTGCCTGCTAATGGCTTCTTGCCCCGGGCCGCTCCCTCAGCGGACAGGAGGGAGCGTGCATCACCCCCTCCTGTCCGCCGAGGGCTTCCTGTCCCACAAGCGAGGTCCTGTTCCTCCGCACATGAGGGCCTCTTATGAGACTCTCTTCTCCTGCACGTGAGGTCCTCATCTACCGCATGCGAGACCCCTTTTCCCTGCACGTGCGGTTCTCCTCAACAAGTGAGGTCTTTTCCCGGGCATACTTTCGATATTTTTTTCAGGACATACTCCCTTCCCCCACATGACCATCTCCTTTTCTTGTATCTGAGGATCTCTTCTCTCGCAAGTGGATCTTTTTATCCCCGCATGTGAGGCTTTCTGCTGCTCACGCAAAACCCTTATGATTCCTGCACGCCGGATCTTCATCCACCGCGCGTGAGATCCCTTCCAGCCACACGTGAGGTTCCTGTTACTTCACCCCCGGCGCCTGAGACTACAACGGAACGGCTCGGCGGACCACCGCGCCGGACAACCGCCTGCGCTGACTCATGGCACCAGGACAACAGCGCGTCGAGGTGTCATGTCATCTTCACAAGAGGGCCAAACTGCTGCTTTGTTGGACTTATCAATGGCGGTGCCCACCAATAGCAGACACAACACACTGGCTAAGAGTGACTAGGCATCAATCAACGATTCCGACGATTACGGCGCACAATGCGAGGCAACACCTGGCGACCTTTCAGCCCGAGGTCCTTCAGAGCTCGCCGCTTTCAGCCGATGTGGGACCACCGACGGTTCCTGCCCTCCTGTCTACAGCGCCGACACCAGTGGGCTAGTCACGCCGGCCCATTCTCCGGCGTCCGCACCGTACGGTGAGGTCCGTAGCGAGGACGGTCCTCCAGAGGCAATTTGGCGCGGTCCTTCAGAGAGGCGGTGGCGGTGGCGGACATTCACTGCCACGGCGGAGCGGCGGCGGCTGCGGCGGAGACAGACCGGCAGGTGGTCTGTGGTCCGCGGTCCGACGGCTAGCCAGACCCCGGCCACGCGGCCACGCGTACCGCGGACCGCGGGAGCCGATTAGTCTGGGCGGCAGACGCACCGCCGACCGCCAGCTGCCGAGGCATTGTTCAACCGATTTTGCGCACCACTGGATCTACAGTAGGCCCGCGCGGTCTGCGAGGCTTCCCAAATTGTACGAGCCACGGGTGACATCTGCTCGCCGACTTTTTAAGCCACGGCCTCTTTTTCCCACCACTGGCCACGCTTCAACACAACTGCGACCGTCGCGATGCGGAAGCCAGGTCCGGTAACGCCTTCCGGGCGTTCTTGTCGCCGTCCGCGTGCGGTCCCGACGGCGCTCCCGCCAGTCTGCACACTGACCCCCGCGGCGGCGGCGCGCCGCCACAGAGGCACGGGTCGGCCGGCCGGGCGGCGCCAACTCGTGATCGTGAGCGGCGGCGCAGCGGCCGTCGGTGACCGCTGACCAGGTGCGGGTCCGTTGGCGGCACCGCAGCGCCGGCTGTCGGCGTCACCCAGCCCGCCGCCGCCGGCGCTCGGTGAACCGCTGGCCACGGCCGGAGCCGCTGCGAGAGGCCCGCCAGCGCCGGCCGGCGCCGGAGGGCGCGAGGTAGACCCACTCATCACGGCAGACACGGTCCGGTGCAGCAGACGGTGAGGAAACGGGGGGGGGGGGGGGGGGGTAATAAGTGGAAAGGCATCACCAGCAAGCACGGTTAATAACAGCACGTGCAGGGGAAATCAGAGAGACGTCGAACAACGTGAGAAGGCAAGCCCGCCAACTGAGAACGCGAGACGGTGGATACGGAGCATAATTGGCCGATCGGCGGAGGAAACCCCCAGATCATCGCGGTCACGCCCGACACGGCCCAGCCGGCGTCACATGCCGGCCGCTCCCATGCGCCGGGATCGTCTCCGTGCCGATACGGCGGCGGCAGCGACCGGTCGGTCCGTTCATAACGGAGCGGTGCCGATCCTGTGCGCGTGGTCCGGGCGCCATATGGACCGGGCGCCGCCCTGTCCCGCTCGCGACACTGGGGCAGCTGGTGCGTGAGGACTCGGCGCTGACCGGGCGCTGACCGGGCGCCGTCCTGTCCCGCTCGCGACACTGGGGCAGCTGGCGCGTGAGGACTCGGCGCTGACCGAGCGCCGCCCTGTCCCGCTCGCGACACTGGGGCAGCTGGTGCGTGAGGACTCGGCGCTGACCGGGCGCTGACCGGGCGCCGTCCTGTCTCGCTCGAGACACTGGAGCAGTTGGTGCGTGAGGACTCGGCGCCGATCGGGCGCTGCCCTGTCTCGCTCGCGACACTGGAGCAGTTGGCGCGTGAGGACCCGCCGCCGACCGGGCGCCACCGCCTCCCCGACTATGGACATGGGGATCGGGAGAGGCCCGCGCGGACAGGGCCATCACGTCTGACGGGGTGCCCGGGACACGGCGGACCCGAAGTCACCCGTCCCGGCAGTCAACTGCCGGTGGACGGTGGCGTAGCTCAGCTGTGTAACGGGGCCCGCCCGAAGACTCGATGTAACGATCAGCACCGACAGCCGGTACAGCTCTGCTATCAGAGAGCCCGGAAGATCCGCCGACATACTGATGGACCCAAGAGCGGTATCATGGTGTGTACTGAGGCCGAGCGAACTTCATGGCACGCAGCTCACGCAGCAAAGTCTCTCATTGGATGATGTACGCATCTGTCGCGCCACACGCACGTACGCACGGCTCCCGATCACAAGAGATCAGCACGACACGTACATACACTTCCACCCCACCGGACGCAAGCGCACTGGGTCCCACACCCTTAAAGTGGTGGGTCAGTCAGCATGGCTGCCAGTCCCACCCAGAGCGAAAGCATGGCGTGCGACTTGTAACCTGTACTCCAAATGGCTGAATACCTTGTTCTGAACTCAAACGGTATTACAATAGTTAGCTGCTGGCTTTTGGGGGCTGACTCGATAGACAACTAGACAAAAACTTCCACCAACCTTAAATGATTGACGGCCAAAAACCCGGCCGCGCTCATCCTCCAAACGCCAGTAACGCTACGACCGAACCCGGGTACGGTCACTGCCACCTGGCGAACACATGCCCAAGCCGAGCCTCGTCTGCCGTCCGGACAGCGTCGCCACCATCGTCGGCACCACGCCGCGTACGCCGCGTGCCCGCTGGGCCGTCGCGATAACAGGCACATCAGGCGTGACGCCCTCACGCGGTCGCGGCGCAATATAACGCAATGCGTGACATCATCATAAAGAGACAAGGGTGCAAGTCGCCAGCTGGTGTGCCGGTGCCGGAGATCACCTTTTTCAAGTATTTGGTCCGAACTCTTTGAATGGGTGGATTTATGGGATCAGAGCTCACGCTGAGCAGTGCTTGTTGTGTGAGCCCCGACCCCTACCATCTGATCACGCAATTCCAGGCGACGGCAGAATTCAGTGGCGAAAGTTTAACGTGCCGCAATGCTCAATACGGTCCGTCCTGCCCTCTAACGTGAACTGACCTTTAGCGCGACCGCTGGCACCGGTTGCAGGCCATATCTGTCAAGTGCAAATAGCGAGCGCCCAAAGCGCCTCGAACACACCTCAACACGGGTGGGTGGATCGGAAGGCAGGCGCTCTAGCCAACTGAGCCACCGGGACGG
Source organism: Pollicipes pollicipes (assembly GCF_011947565.3). NCBI lineage: Eukaryota > Metazoa > Arthropoda > Thecostraca > Pollicipedomorpha > Pollicipedidae > Pollicipes > Pollicipes pollicipes. The sequence continues at coordinate 31,979 of NW_023596948.1, read as the reverse complement.
ACCTTGCTTCGCCTTGCTCCACCCTGCTTCGTCCGAGAGCACACAACACTTGTAAAGCGCTTGTGAACAGTTCCTTACAAAACAATCTGCCATCTATTTAGTGTAATTCGCGCCACATCAACAGCGTAAGGCGTATCCCTATTGTTAGCTCACATGGCCCTTGCTTAGGGCCGTCGTGTCGACAAAGCAAGACTAATGATAATGCCCGGCTGCCGGCCGCTCTGGGGCCGTTCCGGTGCGATCGACCAGTTTGTTCCGGCCGGCGCCTGGCACCATTGTGCCGACACCGGGGAGTAGCCAGGCGGAACTGACCACCGCCGGCGGCCGACCGGGCCGCACAGCACGACCCCACAGACGGCCGGCCGGGGAGCACAGACGGAGCTGCGGGAGGCCACCGCCCTCGCCAGCGGCGGCCAGAGGGCAAACGCGCGACACTTCTGTACTGATGTCTGCTCCACGGCGTCACAAGTACCCCGACTGACTTATGACCACGAGTATAACTGAATGAAAATCTTTCATTGTCGTGTGTGGTAAAATTCGCCCGTCCTGTCTCAGGCTGTGCGTAATTAACCGCGATGCACTTTTCGTATACTTTAAACGAAATGGTGTTAAGAAAAACACATTAGCTGCGTCTTTAATCACGAACAGATATCAAAGCATCAACTTTCGCTTTTTAAGCACAATCCAACAGTCCACACCGTCACTAAAACACGCTCCAAAATCTGAAGTCGTTTTGCAATGCACACCGAGCTTGGCGCGCGGAATATTGAAGATGCGCGCGCGCAGAATACTGAAGATGTGCACGCGCGCAATGTTGAAGATGTGCGCGCGCGGAATGCTGGAGACGAAATACTGGAGTGCTCAGCGGACCACGGGAAACGCCAACACACTGCATGCGGGATTTTCGGAGGACTCCGGCAACGGACGTGACGTAGCTCATAACTAGACTAGGCGCGCGCAGCGTGAAAACCGCACGGGTCGTCACGCACGCTCGAGCGTCCGGCATCTCTCTTGCGCTGAGCATCAGATGAAGAGCCGCGCCGGCAGGTCATTTTACATTCCTTCACATTCCAGTCCTATGTGTTGGGTCCCGGGCATTGACACCAAAAAGAAGTCGCGCACGCCGAAAAGTACGCAAGCAGCAGAAAAAATCGCGCGTCTGCTGGGAACCGAGCCAACGGCCCCACACATGTACATCAGCCGACTGCTCAGCTGAGCGAAAGTCGCGGTACTCACCGCCGGCCGCCGTTGCGCCTTGGTCTTCTCGAGACCGCGGTTGGCCGTCTCGTACTCGATCATGAGCCCGGTGCGCCGCAGCAGCATGTCCGACTCGGACTGGGCGTACCGGGCGTGCAGCTCCAGGGTCTGGCCCAACGTGCCATCCGCGCTCGTCGTCGACAGGTCAACGCCGCGCTGCCACACACAAAACGGTGGAGGTCAGTGGAGGTCAACCAAGGTCATTATACGTAACGTCATGTAAGGTGAGCATAGTTTAGGCTAAGCCAGGCTAGGTTAGGCTAGGTTGGGCTTGGTTGGGCTAGGTAACCTTAAGTTAGGTTAGGTTAGGTTAGGTTAGGTTAGGTTAGGTTAGGTTAGGTTAGGTAAGGTAAAGTAAGATAAGGTAAGTTAAGGTAAGGCAAGGCAAGGTAAGGTAAGGTAAGGTGAGGTGAGGTGAGGTGAGGTGAGGTGAGGTGAGGTAAGGTAAGGTAAGGTTGGCTTAGGTTAGGTCAGGTCAGGCCAGGTCAGGTCGGGTTAAGTTAGGTTATGTCAGGTAAGCTCATTATAAATGACACGAGTTAGACCAGACCCGCTAAGCGCAGGCTGTGTCGGCGTAAGTCAACCAACTACCACACAGCAGGCCCAAGCTCAAGTTAGTCAGCAAAATACTTGAACATTGATGATATGTGGAGATCAAAGTCAATGCCAATCATTAAACCCAAGCTACTAAAAATAAATTGTTTGCTTCTATACCACAAGCTTGCCTTGCAATACTTGTCTACAACACTTGGGCAACGTACCACACGGCACATTCTGCCCATGTTTTCCTTATGAACAACCAACCCCCACCTCTACTGGATGAATGCGGACATCGTTCAATCGGTCTCACGACTACAAATATGCCAGAGGCGACCCGCGTAAACACAACGGCCTGGCCTGAAGCCCTCCCACATCACGCCCAGTCACGCATGCCCAGTGAGACACGGGTCCGCTCAACACACCAGAGCACCGGGACAGACGGCAGTCGGACGCCAGAGCCAAGCTCATCTCCGCTGTTCGCTGCCGTCACCTTGTACTCCTGCAGTGCGCCCGAGAAGCGTGTGTTCAGCTTGTGGTAGAGCCCGTTCCAGCCCTCGTTGGAGCCGACGCCGATGTTCAGCGCCGTCGCCAGGTGATTGATCTGGTTCGACAGGCCTGGAAGCGGAGCCCAGCCGTCAGCGTATCGCGTGCTTCGGGGATCCGCGGCAGCGAGCGACGGCCGACGGAGACGCGTCGCAGCAACAACGCTCCGCTCGATACATCAATGGTCGTGATAGCTTATCCACCTTTCTTCGACAAACAAGGCTCCATGTTCACGGCCCAAGCAGCCTATCGCATCGACAATAAGTCCTCACGAGGGATTACCGGCATAATGTGCTCTAGCATATTTGAAGGTGTTTCCGAAAAGTTGTGGTCACTATTCTTGATACGACATGCTTCAACAGTTTGGTTCCTAGGTATAATCCCGCGCAAGTGTCCAGCACTTTAAATGTTTCTACAACTGTCACGGCATTTAGAAAATTTGCCATATATTTTTGAAATATATGATAACTTCTCTTGCCATAACCAGCCAACCTGAAAACATTTACCATCAGCGTTTCCTATGACAATTCAGGGCTACGGTCCAACAAACCAAAAACGCTCACGTCACACAAATGTCGGAACAATGCCAGCACAATAGCATACAGCTACCCTACGATCCACTTGAGGCAGCAATCATGACATAACATCAAACCATTCTGGAAACATCATGCATCAATGACATCCACCCCAACCCCCAACCCCCATCCCACCCCCGTGATAGGTTTCGAGACTCGTGTCAGTTCCGACAGCGACTGCCCTCGGGCAGAACGTCACGTGTTCCGCGACGCCAAGCGCTCGCCTGACGCCACAAGGTCACACTCACGCTGCTGGGCGAACACGACGGCGGTGAACGCCTCAGCGGCACGCTGTAGCAGCGGCTGGTACTCGTTGAGCCGCACGCGCTCGCGCTGGAAGAACTCGTCGCAGTCGGGATGTGTGGCGCGAGAGCCGGAGAGGCCGTCTGTGAGCCGGGTCAGCAGCGAGCGGCGCACGAGCGTGCGCACGGGCGGCTCGGGCCGCGTCAGGAACGCCTCCAGCGCCGCGTCCCGGCCGTACACCTCGTGACGCAACAGCAGGTTCAGATACCTACCGACGCACACAAACAGACATAGAGGTCAGGCACGGGATCACCGCGTGACGCAGCAGTAGCTTCAGGTACCTACCGACGCACACAAACGGACATGGAGGTCAGGTACGGGGATCACCGCGTGACGCAGCAAGGTACCTACCAACGCGCACAGACATAGAGGTCAGGTAAGGGGATCACCGCGTGACGCGACAGCGGGCTTGGGGCTCCGCCTACCAACATGGTCTCATGCCGGACATAGAGGGCAGTTCAGGGAGAGAAGGGGCATCGTATAGGCGAGGATGAGAACTTGACAACGCACGCCAACAGACAGAGGCCGTTGTGACCGAGCCCCCTGCCTTTCCGTAATCCCGCCCGGCGCAGGCACTCCAGCCCCAGCAGCAGAGCCTGGTCTTTATGACTTAATGTTGCACTTTCCAACGGTACGGCGTAAACGGCGCTGATGACATAAATTGTAAACACATAACACAGAGTCTGTAGCAGCTTCCTATGCTCCGTTTGTTAGGTGTCACCTTCCACACTCCACAATGCCCTAAAAGTCACGTACGCGACAATGTTGTGCAACTGGCTTGCGCAGCATGCAACTTTATCTTTCACGGACAATAACGAAAAGTTGACCTTAATCAATCATGTGGCTGCAAGGGTTGCCCCATCACTTGCTGCGAAACGCCTCGGTAATATAAACATTTATGGCGTGGCCAGCTCATAGCCGCGGAATAACTCCCCACACTGGCGAATGACACTTCCAGCTGCCGCGTGGAACTGCGAGCGGCCGACGTCCTGTTCGCCCACGGTAGACTGCATACAGCGGGTACACCATCTAGGGCTGGGCAGCCCTTAATCCATATAAGCAAGTTCCAGTTTGGAGAACATGATCGTGGGCACAGCGTTTGCGAAGACGGTGCCATCCAACACGAGCAAGAGCGTCTAACTTCCGTCCTTACCCCCGTCTTCCGCGCGGCACCTCGTCCCACCACGACGCTTTAATGACCGGCGTCTATTGGCGTTGACGTTTATCCACGCCCAGTCGGCGACCGCCCTGTGAATCAGGGTTCCACCGGAGCCTGAGTCACCGGCGCCGCGGCTCGCCGGCGGCACCAGTGCAGCCTGCCGGCGGCCGTCCGCGCGCACCCCCGACCAGGCCCGAGGGCGCGCGGCCGCGACACCGGCCCGAGTACGTGCGCCCCGACCCGGCTCGGCCGCGACACCGGCCCGGCCGTGGCGTCGGCACGCTCGGCCACCGCCGGTTGGCCCGGGCGGCGGGCCGGAGCCGTGGGAGCTGGCGGTGAGGCATGACAGACACCCTGCGTCGGCCGGCGGCACGGGGAAGGAGCGGGCGGCACGGCGCCGGTCCGGACGCGATGACCAGCAGGCACCATCCGATTATCGACCGACCACCGCTGGTGTCAGCGAGATACGGACGCGATGACCAGCAGACACCATCCGATTATCGACCGACCACCGCTGGTGTAAGCCAGACACGGACGCGGTTACCAGCAGGCACCACCCGGTCATCGACCGACCACCGCTGGTGTCAGCAAGACACGGACGCGATGGCTAGCAGACACCATCCGGTCATCGCCAGACCATCGCTGGTGTCAGCCAGACACGGACGCGATGGCTAGCAGACACCATCCGGTCCTCGGCCGACCACCGCTGGTATCAGCCAGACACAGACGCGATGACCAGCAGACACCACCCGGTCATCGACCGACCACCGCTGGTGTCAGCCAGACACGGACGCGATGACCAGCAGACACCACCCGGTCATCGACAGATCACTGCCGGTGTCAGCCAGACACTGTGTCAAAGGTTCGACGCGTTTACAGGTCGGTAGTGTCGTAATCTGGCGTTGTTCCCCGTCTTTGTTCGTGCCGTGCATTACCAGGCGACTTACAAGACAGCGACTAGTTTGAAACTCGGCTGGTAACACACGGCACGAAAATACATACGGGCTGCCGCCGGGCGACGAGAAGGGAAATGATTCCTCATGCAAATTGTGTCGCTGATTATTGATCGAACGAATGCACGGCAGATTACGGGTGGGCCACAAATGAATATGCTGAGGGTGCCTTTTGCACTCTGGGTCGGTCATCACAAAAATGTATCAGACAGATATGACTCTGATCTCCCAAGACTTTTCGTTGTCTCTTACTTTCTCCTGAGCAGCGACGTCGGCACGGACTCGCGTTACAATGAGTCTTACATACCGTATAAGACCTATCAACTCTAGTCCGATTCTTACAATGAATGCCATATGGAAATAGCTTACCATACAAATAATAAACATAATCCCCACACCAACGTTTCACTTAATGCTTTCTTTTAAATAAGCATAGATCAGAAATCGAAAGGAAAACCGAAACGCTCCGCAAAACGGCTTGCAGCATGGCCAAGCATAACAGTTCGGGAACCTATCCACCAGTAAGGCGACCAGTCTCAATGGGGCTGCGAAGAGATGGGATTACCCCGCGTGCACAACCCACAGAACGTTATCAGTGAGGTCACACTCCCGCAGAAATTGCGCCATCATCTGGAGCCACCACGGTATCAATTCCTACCATCAACAAAGGCCGCTGCAAAATGGAACCAATAATGCCAACATAAATGGTATGATTTCAATATTCGGGCCGATACTTCACGCAACATACGCATGAAACAATAAGAACCGACACGTTAGTGCAACACATAAACACGGATTATGTAAGCAGAACAAATTTGTAAGTACATTCGTCCTACTCCTTCGTAAGTATATTCTTCGTGCAAGTAAATGTCACATGCATACAACGCAATACTTATTACACCACCAGGCATGCGTTCGGTTCGTTCAGCCTGAAGAAGCCCACAACTACCGACGATTAAACAGCGCGTTGTTGGTATGCGTGCAATGGACGGGAAACGACGGGCGTCCGGGCCGCTTTCCGTCGCAATCCGCCACTGTCCATCGCGCACCGGCCGACGGGCAGAGCGCCCCTCTCCGGGCGCCGGCCACCGATGGCGTCAGAGGTCACGCCGGCCGCGCCCGCATTAGCCCCCTGTTTCCCCATCGGGGCGCGGGGCGCGAGCCTGACCGGGCCGCGACCGACGACAATGGGTGTCGGAGCGTCACGCCCGCCCGCGGCCTTTCACCGGGTAAAACGGGCGGCGCCCGGCGGCCGGCGCCACAACACCGGACGGCAGCAGCATGCGGCGCACCTCCCTCCTCGTGCTGACGGCGGCGCTGCTGCTGGCGACGTTCGGCCGGCCGGCCGCCGACGCATACCGCCGGCGCGACTACACCAGCCGCTACGGCGGTCGGGCGGCGGCGGCGGCGGCCGGCGCGGGCCAGGACGAGCCCGAGTCGCGCCGCCAGCAACGGCTCTTCAAACCCATTCCCGCTGTTCACGCTGGTGAAGATCGACAACTTCGTGTGTGCGGCGAGCAGCGGCAACAACGGCACGTGCTACACGGCGCAGGAGTGCGACCAGCTGGGCGGCGTGGCGTCCGGCAGCTGCGCGCAGGACTACGGCGTCTGCTGCGTCTTCACCAAGACGTGCGGCGAGACAACCAGCATCAATAACACGTACTTCGTCAACCGCGGCCACCCGGGCTCCTTCGACGGCACGGGCAGCTGCCAGCTGACGGTGCACAAGCTGCACGACAACATCTGCCAACTGCGGCTGGACTTCGACTCGTTCGTCATCGGGCAGCCCGAGGACCAGAACCACCTGTGCCAGAACGACCAGTTCACAGTGAGCGGCGGCTCGCCGGTGCCCACCATCTGCGGCATCAACACCGGCAACCACATGTACATCGACGCCGGCACGGCCAGCAGCCACACGCCCATCACGCTGTCGGTCGTCACCACCGGCAGCAGCTTCAGCCGCAGCTGGAAGGTGCGCGTCTCGCAGATCCCGTGCAACACCCTCTACACGGCCGAGAACAGCTGCCTGCAGTACTTCACCCGGCATCCAGGGCGCCATTAAGTCGTACAACTTTGACTTCCAGAACGGTGCGCAGCTCTCCAACCAGGACTACACCACCTGCATCCGCATGGAGCGCAACTTCTGCGGCATCCAGTACACACCGTGCGGCGAGCCGGGCACCACCCGCCAGATGGCTTTTCAGCTCAACGGCTCGCCCGAGAGCTCCGTCACGTCACAGACGGGTCAGAATTGCGACAAGGACTGGATCATCATCCCCTGCGCCACAGACAACGTCAACCAGCCGCTGACACGCATGAGCGACGAGAACGTGTGTGTGGACCGACTGTGCGGCGATAAATTCAACGCCGTGGAAGGCACCAACACGTCCGACGCCGTGTACAGCTTCATGAAGCCATTCCGTCTGTACTACCACACGGACGCGCAGGAGGCCGACTCGGAGACGGCCGAGAGCGGCAACACCGGCTTCTGTCTCAACTACGTGCAGCAGCCCTGCACGGCCAAGTGAACCGGTCGCGGCGGACCGGAGCGGGTCGCGGGAGAGCGGGCCGCAGCAGCCCGCCGGGCGCCCACGCTCTCATTGTCACGGACGAGGATGGGGGCCCGGCGTCCGATGTGGTGATGTGACAGACGGGATGGGGGCCCAGCGTCCGATGTGGTGAGGTGACAGACGGGGGAGCGGACTCGGGGTCCGATGTGGTGAGGTGACAGACGGGATGGGGGCCCAGCGTCCGATGTGGTGAGGTGACAGACGGGATGGGGGCCCAGCGTCCGATGTGGTGAGGTGACAGACGGGGGAGCGGACTCGGGGTCCGATGTGGTGAGGTGACAGACGGGATGGGGGCCCAGCGTCCGATGTGGTGAGGTGACAGACGGGGGAGCGGACCCGGGGTCCGATGTGGTGAGGTGACAGACGGGATGGGGGCCCAGCGTCCGATGTGGTGAGGTGACAGACGGGATGGGGACCCGGCGTCCGATGTGGTGAGGTGACAGACGGGAATAGGGGCCCAGCGTCCAACGTGGTGGGATGACACATGGCTCTGGAGAAAGACGACGACTGGTTTCAAATTTGGTTTGAAAAGGAGGGTAAGCTGCCGGTAATTCACCGTCTTGATTCCTTAGTGCGCTAAAACGTATGCTCCTTTCAGGTCCCAACAAACTGCTCCTACCACTGTGCTCATATCAATTCGATAGGAAGCGCACGCCTGAGTGCCCCTCCGTTTGACATTGGTTGCATGTCTATGTTTCGCGATATTGCTTGTTGTTTTGTTGTTGCTTGATGAGTTAATTGAAAAATAAACATGCGTGTCCGCCGAGGACTGGTCGACGTTACTTTTCAGCTGTTTCCAACTCTCTTTGCATTGTTAACAGTCCATGTGTTAAAATCCTTAAGTTAACGTACATATCTAAAACCCCAATTCCAGTGCATACTTACACATTTTTTTTGGCAAATATGAACTGACATGTTCACGCCAATAACATCCACAGAGCGCAAAACATCGAGTCCCGGCAACACCCGTAAGTGCCCATACCCCGCCCGCCCCGCTCCCGGCCGCCGCGGCGGGCCAGACCCCGTTCTCGGCCGCCGCCGCGGGCCAGACCCCCGTTCTCAGCCGCCGCCGCGGGCCAGACCCTCACTCTCGGCCGCCGCCGCCGCGGGCCAGACCCCCCCTCTCGGCCGCCGCCGCAGGCCAGACCCCGCTCTCGGCCGCCGCCGCGGGCCAGACCCACCTCTCGCCCGCCGCCGCAGGCCAGACCCCGTCCTCGGTCGCCACCGCGGGCCAGACCCCACTCTCGGCCGCCGCCGCGCGCCAGACCCCGTCCTCGGTCGCCACCGCGGGCCAGACCCCACTCCCGGCCGCCGCCGCGGGCCAGACCCACCTCTCGGCCGCCGCCGCAGGTCAGACCCACCTCTCCATGAGCCGACAGTCGCGCTGCCAGTCATCCCCGAGCAGGACGGTCGAGTCGGCGCCGAGCTGGCGGCGCGAACGCAGCTCGGCCTGCAGCGGGTCGGTGGCCGGCGGTGGCGGCAGCGGCGGGGCGATCACGCCCGCGCTCCGCCCGCCGCCCGCCAGGCACTGCTCCAGGTACTCGAGATCCTCGTACTGGCGCCCTATCACCCAGCTGCTCTGCGGCGCTGCCGTCTGCGGGTGAGACGCGATGCCATCAGCGGGGCCTCCGGGCGGGCGGCGCTCCGGCCGGCGCAGGTGGGAGGTGGCGCGCCACCGCCCGGCGGATGCCGCATAACACGTATGGGCGGCGTCGGCCGTGCATCGCACCTGCACATGGGCCACAGCGCCACGACGTCAATGAGTCCGGTGGTGGGACCCGACCACTCCCGCGCGCTGGCGGCCATTTAGGGCACAGTGCAGCTGTCGGTCGCACTAACCACCACCGTTGGAGACACCGTGATAAGGTGTGGCTGCTGCAGACACCGGCCTCCACCAGTCCACTCAGTGACGCTACACACAGGGTGCCACCCGGCGATGTGGGGTCACCGATCATTCCCGTCGGCCCGTCACGCAGACCGCATGACTATGGCAGCAGCTGACTGCGCGGCGACACGCGGGGTGGGTAGCTGTGCACCCACACCCGATACCGCCCGGCCGTGTCCGGTTACGAGAGCGCGACATGCGAGTTATTCAGATAGATCCGGCACGGGGCGTGTCAGTATTACGCGCTCCGACACTCGACTTCACCGCCTTGCGAAGACACTGGTGAATAGAAGGCCGACTGGCAAACTATGCACTCTCATAAGGCCAAAGGGATTCCGGGCAAAGTTGGCGCAGCACCCAGCGCGTGCGATATCTCGACGATCACAGCCACGACGCGCTGCAATCGCCGCGTCCGAATACATTAGTGGAATTGCACGGGAATACGTCCAACGTAGCATTGGACACCTCAGTGGTGCCGTACACCCAGACGCTAGCCTGAAGAATATCAAGACTGCCTGGAATCAGCAGCACCTCTTACCTTGGTCACCTCGATCTGGTAGTTGATGATATCGCCATTTTTCGTGACCTGGTCGGTGAAGCGGACCTTGTAGAACGGCCGCAACGGGGAGAGCGGTTCCGGGCTGGAGGCGTCAGAGCTATCCGCCCCCTCTTCCGTCTCCTCCCGCACGTCCTCCGTCTTGCACCGGTCCATCTGACCGCAGGCGCGGTGTGAGACCGACAACGTTTGGTGCGTGGTATTCGTGACTCAGTGAATTTTAAAAAGTTTCAAAAATGACATGGGAAAACCTTATGACTGACACAGATGGATGTGTAAACAGAGTTTGCTAAGAGTGAGTTGATGGTATTAGCTGACAACAGCCAGGTAAATATGTCTATCTAGGCAGCACACAGCTATTAAACAACAAGTTCAGCCTGCTGATAACCTCGGAGAATTGTCCGAAATGTTGGAAATTTCCCTGAATGGCTTTCGGCACTTCAATCACGAAGACTTTCCACAGATAATCATCCATACCAAGGAAAAATCCCAGAAAATTTTAGAGTATGATCAAAACAGAGAAGATTTTTATTTGCTTTCCATGACTATCACCATTGGCTGTGCATGGTGCCATGGAGTCGAAGCTGGGGAATAATTTTCAGATCTGCCAAACATAAATCAAGGGTCTCTGTGGAAGATTATTAGAGAGATAATTATTCAGTGAATAATTTTTCCACTGCTGAACACGTCCTAAATATTCCAGTGAACAGAAGCACTTGGAAAACATCTTGCACATATTGACATACCATGGACATCATTGTTGTGTACTGAGAGAGCTATAATGTGACAACTGATTAAAATAAGATGCCAGAGTTTGCAACATACTTTAGTCAGAAGATTCCAGCGACAGAATACACAACAAAGCTTGAAACAGTTTTAAACAATATGTCGCTGCTTGAGGTGCCAATAGCCAATGGTGTCAAAGGTACCTTTTCGGACCCAGAGTCTGTGATGATGGCTTCCGCAGTTGGCTGGTTTCTAGGCTTAAAGATGTCATCATCACTGATATCTCTCGGCACTTTCTTTTGCAGTGGTGTGGTTATAGCTGGGTCTGTGGTAGCCTCCATCATTGTGAGGCTTATGGTAATGCAAACCTGAAATGAGTTATTCATTATTTTCAGTCAATATATACAAGATATACTAGCTGGCTAGCTTTGCTTCAACATCCCATTTTGTAGAATGTGACAAATCTATCTAAAACCTATAACATGTAATGACCTTAGTAATGTTTTAAAATATTGCTGTGATGAAATCACTGATCTCATCAAATATATGAACACTCCATTAATAACTATTTTCTTGAACATCCATTGGCACCCCCAAACATTTACTAATGGGCATTCGGCATAGTAGAACAATGTGCTAATACTTCAATATCTGAATAGTACAGATACACAATACATGTTCAACACTTATCCATTCTTGTAAGGCACACAATCAAATTCACTGAAACTTGCATACCTACAGCTGTGTTCCATGTTGTGATCCCAGAAGTATGCTACCTAATTGGCTTTGTCAAGACTTGCAGTAAAATACCAACTCTTTGACAGATATGTCTATCTTGGATTTGAAATGGTTGCTCCATTGAGCAGAGCAAAACAGAACTTTGCCTGCATGTGCCATTATGTGTTTATTGTAACCAGTCATAGCATGTATGTTGTTTATGGTCTGTTTGATAAGATTTTTTAAGATTTGTTCCAAACCCTTTGAATGGATGGATTTCCGGGATCAGAGCTCACGCTAAGCAGTGCTTGTTGTGTGAGCCCTGACTCCTACCATCCGATCGCGCAATTCCATGTCAACGGCAGAATTTTGTGGCGAAAGCTTAATGTGCCGCAATGCTCGGCACAGTCCGTCCTGCCCTCTGACGTCAACTGACCTTTAGCGCGACCGCTGCCACCGGCCCCAGGCCATACCTGTCAAGGGCAAATAGCGAGGGCCCTAAAGCGACTCGAACCCACCCGGCCATGGGTGGGTGGATTGGAAGGCAGGCGCTCTAACCAACTGAGCCACCGGGACGGACAAAGATTGTTTTAAAACACACCCACATATGCAAAACAAATTGAAAAAAACAGACTGAGTATTTGTAATGCCCTCCTCCCATTGCTGTAATGAGCAATACAACTCTTGAACAAAAGCCAGACTTGAGCACAACCTCAAGTATGTTGATTTGACAAAACCTTTCCAAAAAAGCCATCAATGCAATTTACTCCCCTTTACCTCACATGAAATATCCTTAAGCAGAGCACAATCTTAATAGCTCCCTGTCCAATTTTGTCTATCTGCTATTTGGTAAGTATAGCATGCATACCTACATGCCTTCATCTATATAAGGCTGATGGTTGTCATTCTATATTTCAGCATAAAAAGTGCTACAATACCCTTATCCTTCACTGTGATACCACATCCACCAACCATGGGACACCGGCAAAATTGGGCACTAAATGGCCAAGTATGCCAGAGGCCCACACCAGTAACAATGGAATCACTCTAAATTGCAATGCATTTGGTTCAGCACCTTGACTTTTGGTGCACAGGCCATCCAAATGTTATGCTAAGCCTGATGCCAGGGACAGCATTTTAAAGGAGGGTAACTGAAGGGTGAGGGAGGAGGTTTCAGACAGCATAACACCATGCTCAGATAGAGTTGCACATAATACCACAATACAAATAAAGTATTTCCAAACATTAAGCCTGCATACTGTTGGCTTTCACATCTGACAAGCAGCATGCCCACCTTTCTTTCACATCTGTAGCGCAGCTGGGGGCTATACAAATGTTAGCTGTAAGGGACGTTACACTAACACAGCATAAACCGAGTGGGAGGGCGATCTTTGCCCAGCGTCACCAGTGTATAACAGGGGAAAGGCGGGATCGAAAATATGGAAAATGTATAGCGTATCTTTTGGACTACTTCTCATAATCAAAGCCCACAAACGTGGAGAAATTGTAAGAAAACACGCTACTACCTTATACCTTTAAACGTTTGTTGTAACCTCTGACTCCTGCAGCCCAGACCCGCTTCGCTGCGGTTGTTGACTGGGGCAAGGACCGCTGCTGCCAAGACCGTAGTAGTTTGTAAGTAGTAGAAAAAGTCATCGCGCACTGCTCCCCAGCGTCATGTTCGGCGCAGCTGCGCCACGGGAATGCACAAACAATATAAAAGAAGGATAATTATATTTTATTGAAGTACTATGTACCAGGGATGTTTCATAGTGCTTGAAAAATACAGTTGCTATTAGAATGCATAACGCAGTGTTTCGCATCTTTGAAACAAAAACTGCATATTCCAGCTTCAAGAACCAGAAACATGAAATCCATCACTAAGAAGGAGGTCAATGCAGCGCAGCTCTGACAAAAAAGGCCGCCGTCGCTTGGCCCGAGGCTATGGCCGGTGAGCCTCGGGCGGGCCGTAACGGTTTTGCACATTTTTGTAGGCAGGCAGGCTTTGAAGTGATGATATATGCGCTGTGGGAAATGTGACATGTGTTGAGTGCTTCATTTCAATGCATAGAGAGTGCTGGGCTTCTGCTTTGATGCTTCCCAGTTTTGGGCAGGTCCAGTCCTTTTCCAAATGGCACAGCCAACTCCTCTGTTTTGGGGCAGGGGCTGGTGGTAATTGACCAAGAGGTGGGGTGTCTCCAGTACCATCCTGACAATCTTATTTGCCTCTACTGACTGCTTATTACCCCCACTGCTATGCTCAATATGAATTGATCAATTAATTTGCACACTAAGCTAGTTATTTAGCATTTTGCACAGTACATTAACAAATCTAAAATATTTAAAAAATGTATCAAACATCTCACAATACAAACAAGAAAATCTTATTGTCAGAGCAGCAACACTAAAACTGGCTTTTCTGGAGTGGCATCGATTTGTGGCATGTTCTCTTGATCAGCACAAGCAGTGCAAACTGGTGCAAACTTCTGCTTTTGTGCAATGATTTTTGTGTGAGAGCTTCAACATAATGATGGCTTTCTGGCTGCATGGCTGCTGCAGGCAGCCACATCTAAGACTGAAAAGAGTAATATTGCTCACTTGGACACTTGAATGAATATCTGTTGCTGAAAAATGAAAGATTAACCATTTATGGTGTGCATTTTGTGTATGTGTCAATGTATACATCTCATGAATCTAACACAAAAATGTCCTGGGGTGAGACATTGAAATTATATTTTGTATAAGTTAGGTCTTAGCTTGATTGTATAATTGTAATGTAAGGTTAAGTATGCAAAGTAAGTTCATTATGCTTTTATTGCATCTAATGTAAAGTTATGTTATTGCTAATTATTCTAATGCTTATTGCTTTTTACTTTCAGGAATATACATATATACCTGAAGAACTGCAAGCCATGGCTGAGCAGGGTGATACCGTAGCAGGCAGCTCACCTGTTGTTAAGGTGAGCACTTCCCTTCAAGGAACATACCTTTTCATTCACAGCACTGGTGAGCACTTCCCTTCACATTCAGGTGAGCACTTCCCTTCAAGGAACATACCTTTTCATTCATCTTTAACAGAACTGTTAAGAGTTTTCAGTATCAGGCTTAGGGAATATGCTTTTTATGAATACAATGTTGTTGATTAATTCATTACTATTCTTATATGTGGGCAAGCTTTGTGAAGCAAGTGGTTGTAATTATATCATAATCAATCATTTTGTGTTTTTCCAACATTTCATGTAGTTCATGAGGATGGCTTTCCAAGTAAAGCTAGTATTTGCTTTTGATATCTATAAGCAGTGTTTATCTTCATCTCCTTCAAAGATGATCATTACCATAGGACTTGGCGATGGTGGCAGCTGCCCTGCCTCTTCCCCCCTCTTTTAATCACCCGAGGGGTCTGGATCTGGAGTCAATGTGAAAGGCCCTGCTCATCAATCATCTACCCTTTAAATCCATGCACATGTCTATATGCATGTTACTTAGTGCTATCCCAGCTGCAGTAAGCTTGTGAAGACCCATGCTGGGCTCATGCCCTCCTGAGTCCTAATGCTTTGAAGCATTCATGTTGCTGCAACACAGACATCCAGCTTGTGTCACATTGCCAGGGGGTGGCTCCTTTTTCCAAGGGAGCTGAGATCGGGTGCCTGCTGATCAGCTCTGGGGATACCCCATCTGAGCTCTATGCATCAGATTTCATCCACTTTGAAAAGGACCTCTTGAAGATATAAACTTAATTGAATAATACCTCTTAGCATGGTGGACCTCTGGTTCTTCTTATTGTGGCCTCTTGGGCTGGCTGACATTACTTCATTGTTTTCAATCAGATGCCCTATGCATCTGATTGGGGCCCCTTGGAATCATCTAGACCTCCTGTCAACTATGAGAGCATAATGCTGGCCATCAAAGGCCATCTTAAGGGCAGATATTAGGTCTTGTGTGCCTTAAGGGGCTGCTTTTTTATTTGAAGGAATACTTTCTAGGTTATATGGCACCTTGTCTCAATGTGACAGGCTCCTGATATTTCGAGCTTGGGGGAGGGGGGACAGGGGCGACAAAGATGTGGTTGTTTCCTTTGCCAAATTAATAGGGGCATCTGTCTTTGGCTGCTGGCAGCACCACCCCAGCACGTTGTCAATTTAGAACCGTGCCCTTGGGCACAACCATATGCACCAGCAGCACCTGACTGTCGTGCCACTGCCAGGCCGACAAATCCAACGAGCCCCATGAGGAACAACAGTACCTGGACCTGATCCGTCGCATCATCGAAACCGGCGTTCAGCGCGATGACCGCACGGGAACCGGCACTCTCTCTGTGTTTGGCACCCAGATGAGATTCTCCCTTAGAGATGGTATGTGGAAATGCATGGCACATGTTAAGGGTGGTTGGTGGTGCCCTTAACTTCATTAATCATTAAGAGGAAAGTGGAAGCTTGCTCGTCACCTTACGTGCTAACCAGCTCGTGTGTGTGTGTGTGTGCCATGTACAGAGCCACAAAGATGTTGATGACGCCGACAGACACCCTGTGCGTGCAGGCCGTCTCTAGTGCGTGCAGGCCGTCTCCAGTGCATACAGGCCGTCTAGTGCGTGCAGACCGTCTCTCGTGCGTGCAGACGGTCTCCCGTGCGTTCAGGTCGTCTCCCTTACATGCAGGCCGTTTGCCATTCGGCTAGACCGTTTCCCTTTGATGCCGGTCGTTTCTCGTGCGTTCAGGCCGTTCCCCTGTGATGCCGGTTGTTTCTCGTGCGTTCAGGCCGTTCCCTTGTGATGCCGGTCGTTTCTCGTGCGTTCAGGCCGTTCCCCTGTGATGCCGGTCGTTTTCTCGTGCGTTCAGGCCGTTCCCCTGTGATGCCGGTTGTTTCTCTTGCGTCCAGGCTGTTCCCTCCTGATGGCGGTCGTTCCTCTTGCGTGCAGGTCGTTTCCCACTGCTGACCACGAAGCGCGTGTTCTGGCGCGGCGTGGCTGAGGAGCTGCTGTGGTTCATCCGCGGCAGCACGGACGCCGCCGAGCTGCAGCAGCGCGGCGTGCACATCTGGGACGGCAACGGCAGCAGAGAGTTCCTCGATCATCTGGGCTTCACCGACCGCCGGGAGGGTAAGGCCGCGCCGCCGCACCGCCCGGTGGCAGGGCCGGGGCAGAAAGAAAGCATGCGGGGGCACCCGGCCGGGCAGGGGATGCTGCATGTGGAGGTAGAGGTGATGGGTGCCCCGGGGAACGGTCTGCGTGAGCGGATGGCCGCTAGAATCAGTCCCATCTCTCGTCTCCTGGTTGAGGTGAACAAACTGCCTCTGTTATTCCGACGCGAAAGCTCAGCGCACGGTACACCCTAAAACTCGCACAGTTTGTGCACGTCTTACCTGTCGCTGCATTTTTTGCGTCATTTTCCCAACAAGTAGGCACAGAGTGCGCTGGGGTGTGTGCCAGCCGGACTAAATGTTTTGCATTGTCCCCCTTCTGTTCGATTTTACCGCTAATCTGTTGCAATCTGGAAGGCGTTGGTCCCGGCGGAGAGCTACTCGAAACTCGCCCTTGCTCTTCCTGAGCGCCGTTTTCTGAATTCAGGCAGGCGCTGCCAGCTCACATAAGGACAGACTGGCGAAAGGCTCGGGATCGCACGAGCACCGATGGCCAGGGAAACGCGCGAAGCCAAACCTAGGTGAATCTCAGTCCTCAGTTTTCATCGCGACAGTAGAGGGGAGGTTAGCCTCTGCCGCCTCGCATAGGTCACACGTCGGGACATGGTTTGCTCCTCTCGACGGGGCAAGTATCGTCATTCCCGCGCTGTGACCACGCGCTGCTCGTCGCTCATGTTCTCGTGCAGTGTCCACACTTGGCCAGCGAACGATATCGTCTCTTTGGTCGTGGCCTTGTGCGGCGTAGTTTCCGCGCTCACTCATAGGTGGGCGCGCCAGTGCTGACGCGGGAGCTGCTCTTACATGTCTTTACGATATTGACTTAGAGGTCATTTACTCACCGTCACAACATGTTTTGATGTCGCACGACCCTGGCTGGATGTACCCCCGACGTACTAAGTTTACGTAAACCGCGCATGAACCGCTCGTTATGGTTTGCCGCCCCGCGCGAGATGCGCTGCAACCGGGCGTAGCACGCGCCTGTTGTATTCATTCCTTTGTTCCCCACGCCTTCTTACCAATCAACTTGTCCTCTTGATACGCGATTCTCAAAACCGACAGCAGTGTTTTACAGCTGCATGCTTTACATGATGGGACGTGGTTGCACAGATGCACATATAGCCGCAGTTGGGCGTAGAAGACCGTTGCCGTCGACTCACCCCCTAAGCCCAAATAGCCTACCGTTCGCTCATATGACCACGCGTAGATGTGCTTGCCTTCGCCAGACGGCACGCTGTCAGATTCCTCGGAGATGCTTGGCTCCGAAATTGGCTTCGTCAGCCGATGGCTGCAGGATGATCTCTGCGGTGTCCGAGGGTCCTAGTTTCTTTCTCCTCTATAGATTGGCCGTGCCTACATTTTTGTCTTAGATATATACAGGGGCATGCATGAAATCATGCAATGCCACAGTATCAGCTGCGTTTGTTTCGGACAGGTCTAACTGGAACATAGCAGGTGAGGTTTTTTCCATGTCGCATGTTTTCGTACGATTTTACTAACATTCCCATCGGTTTTGCATACATTTACATCGTTTGAATGGACATGCAGGTTATGCTACGTGAGCTACGAGCTTTGAGACCAGATACAGCCATGTGTGTGCTGGCCCCCACGTGAGGCCTATAGGCGTGCGTCACAGGCCGAGGCGTTGTTGTTAACTGGCATGCAGGCTGATGATCCGTCCCTGCTGTGGTCCGTTCCGACCTTGTGACTGGCCTGCACTGGAGGTGAAGCCCGCTTCTGTGACTGGAGGTGGTTGGTCCGGTCCGGTCGAGGCCTGGTCCGGTTTGTCCGGTCCGAGATCTGACGAGTGGCGGCGGTGGCCAGGGGACCTGGGGCCCGTGTACGGGTTCCAGTGGCGACACTTCGGCGCCAAGTACCGCGGCCCCGACGCCGACTACACCGGCCAGGGCGTCGACCAGCTGGCCAGCGTCATCCACGACATCAGGTGGACATCCCCGGTCCGCCCCCTCCCCCTCCCGCTGTCGCCGGGGAGGGGACCGCGCAGGCGCTGGCGGCGTGGTTGTATAGCGCGCCACCGAACGGTATGCACTGCGTCGCCATGTTGCCTAGTCTCGCCCTGCATTTACCACTTCAGCAGTTTTCTTCAAAGCTTCCGTTGTTTGAACTTTTCTAACGTCTCATGTGTGCAAGTGTTGAAGGCATGCCGCGTTAAGAATTTCAGATAACCTCGACGTGATCAGAGCGTGGTCGATCTGCTACTCGGCACAACACCGTACGTGGTGTCTGCACCGCCTTCTCTGCGTCTCCTGCTCGTACTTTGGTTATCTCATCTTGTGCTCGCGGTCACGTTTCGTAACTGTTTGCCTTGCCCATATGTGCCATTTTGACGCCTCGCGTGTCAGAGACCCCTGGCGTGCTGTCGTGACCCTTCACGTGCCGCCGTAACCGCTCGTATGCCGCCGTGACCCTCCACGTGCCGTCGCGACCCCTCACGCGCCGCCGTGACCCCGCACGACCCCACCCTGACCCGCCCGGGCCGCCGATCCGCACAGAACGAACCCGAACAGCCGCCGCATAGTGATGAGCTCGTGGAACGCGGCTGACCTGCCGCTGATGGCGCTGCCGCCGTGCCATTGCCTGGCCCAGTTCTACGTGGCCAACGGCGAGCTCAGCTGCCTGCTGTACCAGCGCGCGGCCGACATGGGTCTCGGCGTGCCCTTCAACATCGCCAGCTACGCCCTGCTCACCTGCATGATCGCCCACGTGACCGGCTTGAAGGTGCGCACCGGGGGGTCACGTGACGCCCAGCTTGAGGCGGGTGCTGTATCATCTAACGTACCTGCATGGGTGGTGCCCACAGCTGGAGTGACTCGATCTGGACACCCAGTAATACCCTGTTGCAGAACTACGCGGAGGTAGCTGCTAAATGGTCTATCCCTACAGTTTTGTTGACTGGTACCTTCGCTACGTCGGCTAATCGTGGGTGAAAGCACATGCCAGGGCGGGTATCGGATTTCCCTGGTTTCCGTTGCTTTTATACTTGGCAGTACTTATAGACGACAAGTATTCATCAAGCGTCGTTGTACTATGGTATTCATAATTTTTCGTCACCTTGACTGTTCCACGCCTCGCTCTGAAGCTGTCGCGAAACGTTGCGAGTGATGTGATCGGGCGGCACTGTCGGCAGCCGGGCGAGTTCGTGCACTCCATGGGTGACACGCACGTGTACCTGAACCACGTGGAGCCGCTGAAAGAGCAGCTGGCGCGCGAGCCTCGCCCCTTCCCGCGGCTGCGTTTCGCTCGCGCTGTCGACGACATCCAGCAGTTCACCATGGACGACCTTCAGCTGGAGGGGTACGATCCGCACAAGAAGCTCTACATGAAGATGGCCGTCTGAGTGCACAAAGCTACGCCGGTCTGTGCTTGGAGGTGATTGTCCTGAAGGCCCTAAGATCGAAACGGAGGGTGGCGGTCAGGTAGATTTAGGTCTGGTGGATGGCGGGGAGTTCAGGTTAAAGGGTGGAAGTGGTGGATTACAGACACGCACCAGCTGCTGGAGATGGGCGATGGGGTGATGGCGGGATAGGTGACCGCGAGTTCTCAGCAGACACGCACCAGATGCTGCCAGATCGCGGTGGGGTGATGGCGGGGTAGGTGACCGCGGGTTTCTCAGCCTCATAGATGGCTGTGAACTGATATTGAGAGCTAGGGGACGGTGCGTCGACGAACGCTTGTGCGTAGTTTCAATTATGCGCGAACTTTCAGCTCACGTGCCAAAATACGGGGCATGCGCCTCCTTTGTGTGCTTGGGCTCTGCTCTCAGGATTTTTAAGGTTAAGTTTTAGGCCTAGCCAAGGTTGCGACAGGCTTCAAATTTTCGTTTTGAAGTACTTGAGCTGCCCTCCTGACCATTTTTTACGACCCGGAACCCGGTGGGAGAAGCTCCGAAGTATTCTCAACCTACACTACGTTGTGATATAAATAGGGGATGCTTTTTACCAGGCAACTTTTTGTACTTTTTATTCCTTCTTCGAGGACACGTATCAGCCCCCGCTGTACCTTATTGTCGAACAACATCTCTCCAAACCGCGAGCGTTTGCGCGGCCAGTCATCCCCAGTGTGCGTAACGTCTCGTGCCGGACCGGGCGGCCGCATTGTTTTTGGTGTTGTTCGTGATGAATACATTTCCACGCTGCACAGTCTCTGTGAAGACTCGCTGGTCATTGACATGGCCGTGACCGACACTAAGGACTCGTGACACTATTTCTGCTGTATTGTCGGGTCCCCGTTGGCCTTATCATCGTGGCTGCCGCGCGCCGCTAGCGCACATGGCGCGGGATGTCATCATCGGAGCCCATTGAACTGAATGGTAACCGCGGAACACGGACTGCACTTTGAACAACAGTGAACAGAAATCGCGAGCAACATAGATGGTGCGCATGCCGGCCGGGAGCCGCTGCGGTCCGGACCTCTGAGACGTAACCGATCCTCGCGGTCCGGTCCGGTTGGGGTCCGTCGCCAGTCTCCCCCATCTGGCTGAGCCGCAGCAACCAGTCCTAGGTGGCAGCGCTGTCGACGGCGCGACTCTGTGCCCTGCGGCGCCGCGGGGCCGGGCTGGGCGGCGGCCGACGGCAGCAGCTGCATGTGCCGGCGGGTACCACTCGGTCTGGGTGGCCAGCAGTGAGGTCATGCTGCGCGCGGGCCGCCGCCCACCTGCCGTCCGCACGGGGTCAGGTCACCCTGACTGGTACGGCGCAGCTGCCACGCATAGACACAATGGCCCAGCGTGTGCTTACCGACGCTACCCAATATTTCACCCGATAGGACTGCGCGTCATAATGCATGTCGTGCACTTAAAAACATCGGCAAAAAAAAAACGCGTCGGGCACGAGAAACTGCTGGAGACCCCAGCCGCTTTTGACAAAAAGGTTTCCCGAAGCACTTTCAGGAGCAGTTTTAATCAGTCCGTTTGAAATGACATGACGTTAAAGCTGTTGCACAAGCCGCGGCGCATCTCCGTGTGCAAAGATGCCGGAGTGGGGGAAGTCGCGCCTGCGCCCACACCTGTTGGGCCTGCTGGGGCTCGGCCCTGCACGTGCAGCTGGACCGCCTGGGTCCAGGTGCGCGTCATCACCAGCAGAGTCTGGCGGGCGGCGCGGAGGAGGACGGCGTCACGTTACTGCCGATGCAGCGCGACTCTCCGCTGGCTACCCTCCAACACGGCTGTCGAGAACGGCCCAGGCCGAACGACAGCTGGCGCCCACCGAAACGCGTATCCGGTTCATTGACGTGTCGTGGAGACTACCACCAGCGAACCATCACAAACTGTACGGACATCCATTGAACACATCACTGCCCGCCATGTCGAACCAGCACCAGCAGCTGACCGTCAGATCGGCGTAACATAAGCGACTGGCCGCCATGTTGGGGTAGCGTCCCTCACTTGAACGTCATGTTGGGGTAGTGTCCCCTTACTGACCGCCATTTTGGGAAAGCGTCCCTTACTGACCGCCATGTTGGGGAAAGCGTCCCATGCTGACCGCCATGTTGGGGCAGCGTCCCTTCACTGACCGCCATGTTGGGGCAGTGTCCCACACTGACCATGTAGGAGCGGCTGTCCCTCACTGACCGCCATGTTGGGGCAGCGTCCCTCACTGACCGCCATGTTGGGACAGCATCCCTCACTGACCGCCATATTGGGGCAGCGTCCTTCACTGACCGCCATGTTGGGGTAGCGTCCCACACTGACCATGTTGGGGGCGGCGTCCCTCACTGACCGCCATGTTGGGGCAGCATCCTCACTGACCGCCATGGTGGGGCAGCATCCCTCACTGACCGCCATGTTGGGGCAGCATCCCTCACTGACCGCCATGTTGGGGCAGCGTCCCTCACTGACCAGCCATGTTGGGGCAGCGTCCCACACTGACCATTGCTGGGGCGGCGTCCCCACTGACCGCCATGTTGGGGCAGCGTCCCTCACTGACCGCCATGTTGGGGCAAGCGTCCCTCACTGACCGCCATGTTTGGGGTAGCCGTCCCTCACTGACCGCCATGTTGGGGGTAGCGTCCGTCGGCCGCACCGGATGACGTCTCGCACCTCCAGAGCACAGCCCTCAGCGCCTCTGTCCAGCAGTCAGTCCCGGCGCGCCCAGCTGGTCCAGTGTACAAGCTGATGTACCTACCGGTTCAAATCCCCTCTCAGGCTCAGTACAGGCACGATCGGCGCAGGCGGTGTCAATCGTGGGCCGGTGCGTGGAAGTAATCTGTGCCGGGAAAGGCCCCATGTTGGAGCCGATACAGGTGCACTTTCTGAGAAGACATTGAAACTAAAAACAATCCAATCTGGAAGCTAGCGTAGGACGAATCACCGCTGAGGACCGCGAAGAATCCCGCCTAGTGTGTGAGAAAGAGGACACTGGCTGGTGAGGAGGGATGCCCGTGGTGAGAGTGCACTCGCAGCGGGTCTGCAGCGCCGCCAGCCTGTCATAGTCGGCCGTCGGGGCGCGCCGCAGCCGGTCAGCGGCGGCCCGCAGCGCCCTCACGGCCAGCGCCGGCCGACGCGGCACCAGGCTGGCCATCGCCTCCAGCGCGCCGGCGGCCACGTCCGGTCGGGCCGCTGCCGAGGTCAGCAACTCGGCCAGCCCGGCGCGTCCAGGCCGCCTGCCGGGTGTGTCAGGACGTCAGCGGCTGCACGGCGTGGCCGCTGACGTCGGCACGGCTACAGGGTGCCACTCGCTCCTGTTGGGAATAGCCACAGCACGGCCCCGCCGCGGTGAGGACGGCCGGGGCGGACTCGCACAGGCGGAGACAGCCCAACACGGCCCCGCGCGGTGAGGGACGGGAGGAGCGGACTCGCACAGGGCGGAGACAGCCTCAACACCGACCCCGCGCGGTGAGGACGGCGGGGCGGACTCGCACAGGGCGGGAGACAGCCTCAACACAGCCCCCGCGCGGTTTGAGGACGGAGGAGCGGACTCGCACAGGGCGGAACAAGCCCTCGACACAGCCCGCGCGGTGAGGACGGCGGGGCGGACTCGCAGGGGCGGAGACAGTCTCAGCACGGCCCCGCGCGGTGAGGACGGCGGGGCGGACTCGCACAGGGCGGAGACAGCCTCAACACAGCCCCGCGCGGTGAGGACGGCGGGGCGTGATAAGCCGCGGTTAGTGGAGGCTCCCGTATAGTCAGCACAGCAGCAGTACTAGGCTTTACAGGTGAAGCAAGCGGCTAACGCATTATGATGTTAGGCATCACATGCATACAAATCAAATCATACAAAGTCAACCGCACGACAGCCCTTTTACAAAGCGTGCTGGGAACAGCAGAAGTGCAGCACACATTGCTGCAGGGGAAGTAGCCTGAGCCAGAGCTGAGCGGCGCCGCGGCTGGTACCCAGGCATCTCCAGCTGTGGGCAGCTGCTCTTGCGTCGGCGGCGACGGCGAGCCTGCCCAACATCACGCCACACGCGCCCGGCCTCGTTACCTTGGCCTCGACCTGGTACAGGAGCAGGGCGGTGCCGTGCGGCCAGCCGGCCGCCCGCCGCCGCCCAGTCGGGCAGTCAGACGCTCACACGCGGCCACGCAGTCGAGCGCCTCCCTGCGGCGGTGACGGCCACCAACGGTCAGCCTCGGCTGGGCGACCACTGGGCTGTAAACGGGGCATGTGGCCCACCTGGGTGCAGACCTACAAAGTTAGCCACCGGGCCCTGTGCTTGGCCCCCTCGGCGTGCTTCCGTGGGACAGATAAGTTTCACCGCAGGCGCCTGGAATGCGGTTTAGCCGACCTTGGCTGCATCATTCCGTAAATTAATGCACTGTTTTACGGTTTCGATGCGATCTTTCATCAGGCGACACAACGACGCCGTTAGCACAAGCTCGTCAGCTGAGTAACGAGGAGGAGCGGAGCTGTCGGAACTGAGTTGTAGGGGCTGAGCTGTCGGTGCGGCCAGGTGTACCGTAGGTGCGCGTGTTTCTCGCGCTGCAGCAGGCCGGGCTGTCGAGCCGCCTCCAGGGGGCGGCGGCGGCAGCCATTACGGACGCCGTGCGGCACAGGGAGAGGTCGGGACGGGTCCTGCGGAATACAGGCAGGCTCGAGGTAGAGTTATCTCACAGAGCAAAGGAGAAGATCGGGCAGCCGGCAAGGCACAGCTTGCAGAGAGTCGAAGGATCGTAAAGGGCGTGGGCTCAGAGGATCAGGGGATTCTGCGGAGCAGGCAGCCAGGGCGTGGTGGTCTGTTGGTCCCGAGAACAGGGTTACATGCTGGTCCTGCAAGGCCGACAGTTACGGCCCGGGCGTCCTTCAGTGTAGAAAGCGAAATGAAATGTCCGAGGCACCATACGGCACGGCGAGACCGCAAACAAGGAGATGTAGCATGCTGACGATGGCGCTCGGCAGCTTCGCCGGCAACTTCTGCGCCGTGATCTCTCGCACACGTGACGCCGGACATGACTAGCATCGTTTGACGGGTGTACCTGGGCAGTGTCCGTCAGAAACAGGCGGCTGAGGGTGATGAAGAGGCGGCCCGCGCTCGGCCGGCTCCAGCTCGCTGTGCACGGCCACGTTCCAGGCCACGTCCGAGAACCAGCCGGCCGCGCCGCCATCGGCGCCCGGCTCGGGCCGCCTGCCGCACCGGACAGCCGGGTGAACACTGGCGCCGGGCTGATGCGGCAGCGTATGACCGGACTGCCTCACACACGGACGGACGGCTCACGGGTCGCGTTTCGCCACTCACCGCGGAAAACCAAACACGTGACGTGCCACAGCGGCCCGACTTCCACCCGCCGCCAGCGCACGCCGGGGGTGACGACGAGCCAGCACTTGGCCGAACCTTGTGCATGTGGCCGACCCCACAGACCTGGCGGCGCTGCACGAAGACGAGGGCCCGTCTCTAGAGCAGCGATCAGCGGTCCGACCGGCGGCACGTCCCCCTGCTGCTCGCCCTCCAGCGACTCGATCCGTGACCTGGCCGGAGCGAGGGAGGCAAGGTCAAGCGCTGGCCACGTCCCCCTGCCGCTCGCTCTGCAGCGACTCGAACCGTGACCTGCCCGAAGCGAGGGGGGCAAGGTCAACCGCTGGCACGTCTTCCCGCTGCTCGCTCTCCAGCGACTCGATCCGTGACCTGGCCGGAGCGAGGGGGCAAGGTCAAGCGCTGGCACGTCCCCCTGCTGCTCGCCCTCCAGCGACTCGATCCGTGACCTGGCCGAGCGAGGGGGGCAAGGTCAAGCGCTGTCACGTCCCCCTGCTGCTCGCCCTCCAGCGGCTCGATCCGTGACCTGGCTGGAGCGAGGAGGCAAGGTCAAGCGCTGGCACGTCCCCTGCTGCTCGCTCTGCAGCGACTCGAACCGTGACCTGCCCGAAGCGAGGGGGGCAAGGTCAACCGCTGGCACGTCTTCCCGCTGCTCGCTCTCCAGCGACTCGATCCGTGACCTGGCCGGAGCGAGGGGGCAAGGTCAAGCGCTGGCACGTCTTCCCGCTGCTCGCTCTCCAGCGACTCGATCCGTGACCTGGCCGGAGCGAGGGGGCAAGGTCAAGCGCCTGCACGGTCGTGTCCGGGTGGCGATGGCGAGGAGGAGTGGGTCCCAGACAGTTGACTCATGCTGGCACTGATGTTTCGGCTAATGTGTTGATATCATTATCAGCCCTACGTTCTTGGTCAAGATCTCAGCAATCATGAATGCATTTTTTAAGCGTCACCGCAAATTGTACGGTGACGCTTGGTTTCCAACGTTTGTCTCTGCTAGAAGAAGCTGGTGGCACCGTATAAAGGCAGCTAACATGGACCTAAGTATTGGTATCGGGGACTTTCCACGTAGGCCGACTCTTGCAGGATGCAGCATCTTAAAACGCTAGCCCCGAGACAACCCCTTATGGTACTAGCCATGTCAAGCTTAGTCCCACAAAGCAGAATGCGACCGCAGTGCTACACACCACGGAACTCAAGCTCAAATGCCGCGTCCTGCCGAGACACGTATAGACCCGACACTGCTCTCGGGTGGGCGGGGCGGGGCGGCGCGTCCCACCTGACCAGACATGGGCCAGCTGGACGCCATCGGCCGGCTGGTCCAGGTGACGCAGCACGGTCTCCAGCAGGCGCTCGTACAGTCCTGCCGCCTGGCGGCTGAGCGCGAATCCACACAGGCTGCGCCAGAGCCGCGCCACGGCCGCCCGGTCCGGCGCCGCGTCTGCCGGGGCGGGGGCGGGCACGGGTCAGTCTGACTCCACTGCCGTTTCAGGCGCTGTCGGGACACTGCCGGGACAGGGGCTGGGCGTTATTGGCCCAGTGCTATCCACGCTGCCCCGGCGGATAGTGCTGAATGTCAGCACTGACAGCGTCAGCTTGACAGTTACGAAACGGTCAGCAGCATCCTGACAGCACTGATCTGTGCTGACAGTGTCAGCAACAGTCAGTCTGGACTTCGGTGCGAGGGACACCATCCAACAAACGTCAGCCAGGGGAGTGGTCGACACATGTCTGTCCGCCTCTCCCGTATCATGAGCTGGTCTAGCACTTTCCACCGGGTGGGACAAGGGGCGCGACCTTGCACCGCTGGGATGCAAGGTCGTGCGATGGACCGATGCCCGCGGTAGCACTGCGAGGGAATCAAGGGCGCAGACAACAATAACGGAGCGGTGCAAAGCCACGGGTGGCTCAGCCGGCTTGCACGACCACCGATGAGCGGCAGCAGCTGGAGCGCGCTCTCGGCGGCACCGGTGGCGATCAGCAGCTGCAGCAGCATGTAGAGCGCGGCCGGATGGCCGGGCTGCAGCAGCAGCGCCCGCCGCAGCGCCGCCTCGGCCGCCGCCAGCTCGCCGCGGTCGCGCAGGCAGCGCGACACGTTGCGCAGTAGGCGGCCGGCCGCGTCAGACTCTGGGGATGGCTGCCGGTGGTGAGCAGCGGCGAGGGGACCCCTGGACGAGAGCCGTAACGGGCTGGAGTTGAACGGTGTCGCGGTTCACGTCAGTCACCCTCCACACGACGTTACAGGACACACCGCTTAAGAGTGACTTAAGGTCTCATGGTACACGAGGATCACGAGCTGCCTAGTGCCAGAAGTCACGTGGGGTCAGAATAGAATGCTACACGTGTCCACCCCGGCAGGAAGACAAGCCTGACAAAACATGAGCAGCGCTGGCTCGACAAGTACGGGCCGCCTGACGACGGTGAGGCTGAACGGTGTCGCCCCGCGGTCGTGCTGTTACCGAGTCCGTGTAGGTCGGCGAGCCGCAGCAGCAGCTGCTCGGCTGGCTCCGACTGGCCGGCCTGCATCAGTGTCGCGGCGCGGCCCTCCAGCGCCGCCACCAGGCCCGCCAGCAGCCGGCCGTCTGCGAATGTCGGCCGCCCTCACTGATGGAGACACGCGAGTTTGGCGACGGGCATGGCGCAGAACAGATGTCATGGGACCGGCTACCGTCATGGACCACTACCGGCTACCATCACGGACCACTACCGGCTGCCGTCACTGGACCACTACCGGCTACCGTCACTGGACCACTACCGGCTACCGTCACTGCCCACCACAGGCTCTCGTCACTGGACCACTACGGCTACCGTCACTGGACCACTACCGGCTATCGTCATTGGACCACTACCGGCTACCGTCACTGGACCACTACCGGCTAGTCA
This sequence comes from Pollicipes pollicipes, assembly GCF_011947565.3. Taxonomy (NCBI): domain Eukaryota; kingdom Metazoa; phylum Arthropoda; class Thecostraca; order Pollicipedomorpha; family Pollicipedidae; genus Pollicipes; species Pollicipes pollicipes. Next base: position 3,479 of record NW_023596948.1, on the reverse strand, counting down.
TTGGACCACTACCGGCTACCGTCACTGGATCACCACGGGCTACCGTCACTGGATCACTAACGGCCATCGTCACAGGATTACCGCTGTCCAGTCACTGGACCACTGCTGTCCACGGTCATTGGACCACCACTGGCCGCAGTCACTGCACCACCACTGGCCGCAGGCACTATACCACCACTGGCTGCAGGTACTGGACCACCACTGGCTGCAGGCACTGGACCACCACTGGCTGCAGGCACTGGACCACCACTGGCTGCAGGCACTGGACCACCACTGGCTGCAGGCACTGGACACCACTGGCTGCAGGCACTGGACCACCACTGGCTGCAGGCACTGGACCACCACTGGCCGCAGGCACTATACCACCACTGGCTGCAGGCACTGGACCACCACTGGCTGCAGGCACTGGACCACCAATGGCTGCAGGCACTGGACCACCACTGGCTGCAGGCACTGGACCACCACTGGCTGCAGGCACTGGACCACCACTGGCTGCAGGCACTGGACCACCACTGGCTGCAGGCACTGGACCACCAATGGCTGCAGGCACTGGACTGGCTGCAGGCACTGGACCACCAATGGGCGCCGCCAGACAACAGTCGCTCGAAACGTCGTCAGTCGCCGCCATGCACGACCCGCTTGACGTCATTCGGCGCCGTCTGGGGCGGTCGGCCGCCGGCACCATTCGCATAGCCGACCACCGTCAGTACATCCGCACAAGTAGAATGTCGGATGTCTGGACGACTGGGTAATACCTCGTCATGTGACAACTTACAATGCCACTCGTATCGCAAACATGAAAGGCTGGATTTAACGCAGACACTTTATAAAGGCATGCTGCGGGAGCCATCCTGCAACCAACTGCTACAATCAAAATCCGTCTCCAGTTAGCATCGCGCCTCTTCCTTTAGCATCGAAGTCGGCTGACCTCTGACCGTTTCCTGCCCTTCAGTCGCTCCTTTGTGGGCCCCGCAGTTGGCTGACCGCTCTGATCGTCCCGTCCCTTAGTCGCTCCCCTGTGGGTCCCGCAGTCAGCTGACTGTTCTGGTCGTCCCGTCCCTCAGTCGCTCCCCTGTGGGCCCGGCGCGCGCATTAGCGGCTTACCTCTGAGCCCTTCCGGCTGGGCGCAGTACTGGGCGAGGCAGGCAGAGCCTCCTCGGGGCGCTCCAGCCGCAGCAGCAGGTGGACACTGCGCCGGCAGACGGCGCCGCTGCCGCCGCGCTTCGGCCGCCCGACGCAGCACCCAGCGCCTCCTCGGGCGCCCGTGCCGGCCCAGCAGGTCCGACAGCTGGGGGACGAGGTGCGTCCCTAAGTGGTGGCCTCACACGGCACTACCCGGCGGCATGCCGCAGTGAAGGATCACGGTGTTGCCATCGCACATGATTACGTGGTGCCAATTTTCCCCCTTTTATTAACGAAAGCCTTTTCACATGGTCCGTGACGCGAGCCAGAGGGAAAGCCGACACAGCGTTTCTCTCCGTGGACTTCCCGCATCAACTGAAGCCCATTGGTGGCGCCGTAGCGGGTCGCACAGATCCACCGCGGCGAAGACTGCACGCGAGAGCACCGGCAGCGGGGCCGCCCGTTCGGACGGCACGGCGCCGGGCGGCGAGCCTGACCCGGACGAAGTCGGCTTGCTCCTGACACCAGTCGGTGGCGTCCTGGACACAGTGCTGCAGCGGCTGGGTCGGGTCGTCGGCACGCACCCCGCGGCGCAGCTCGCACGTCAGGATCAGCAGGCGCAGCGTCAGGCTCGCACCCTCTGCAACCACACAGCGGGTGTACCGAGCGTACTCGACTGACGCTGGCAAATCACTGGAGGATCTTTGGGGGCAGTGCTGCGAATCGCAAGGTATTCGTGGTAATACTTGTAATTGGAATTATTTGCAATTGGAACAAATCTTCTTTGCGGTTTGACAGCCTCAACGCATGCCAGCATATGTAGTATAGATATAAGCCAATTTGCTGATTGAAAGTGCCACGAGTCGCTTCAAGTCTTTGAGGGATTCGGAGATATCAAGAGATGAGCTTGCAGTTATCGGGCGGCTGATGTGATCGGGGCGGTGACTGACCTGAGAAGGCCAGCTGGAGCAGCTGCCTGGCCCGGTCCAGGTCGCCGTCCTCGCCTCGCATCATGTGGCACCGGGCCAGCAGCTCGAGCGTGCGGGCCCGCAGGTCAGCTGGGCACTGCGCACGGAGCAGACCTTGCCCTGCGACAAGGGGGGGGGGGGGGTAGCGCCAGCCGGTCAGGGGGGGCGGGGGTAGTCTCACAGGCGCTGGGCCGGCTCAGCGTCGCATCGGGTGAAGGACAAGACGCTTGGCGTTTTGATCGATGAATCGTGACGGGTTTGGGCTGCATGTCCCTGTTGGTTATTCCACTGTCCCCTTTTGTCTCTGTCGTAGTGGACACCACGAACACTGCACATTGACTGTAAGTCACGTTAGCATAATGATTTGCACGGGGGAGAGGACACCAGACATGTGCGGTTGAATATAAAGCCACATATCAAACGAGCGGGTCGGGGCTGGCACCGTCGCCATTTCACTGTTTTATGAGATGCACGTCGACTGCGCATCGAAGACGCTTCAGGGTTCCAACTTAATCATCATATGACGAGCGTTCCAACACACAAACATGTCAAGTCGGTGGCCCCTGGAACGACTCCAACCTATTTCCAGGCTCCGGCTGAGCCAGTGAACGGCCTGCGTCCAGCCGCGCCCCTTGTACCGCTGTAGTCCGAAATTGAAGAGCAGCAGCTGCATGTACTGCAGCTGCTCGGCGCTGGCGTCGCGCGCTCCACCCGCCTCTCGGGCGGCCTCGTCTGCTCCAGACCAATCCTCGGCCAGGAACAGCGCCTCGGCGCGCACCATCAGACAGCCGAAGCGGGCCTGCTCGAGAGCCGCCAGCTGCCGCAGCGTGTCGGCGCGCCGCGAGAACGTCGCCAGCTGGCTCTCGGCGGCGGTGCGGCGCGCCAGCAGGTCGCGCTGCGCCAGCTCGAGCAGCACCAGCGCACGCGGCAGCTCGCCGGCGGCGACCCGCTGCCGGGCGGCCGTCAGCAGCACCTGAGTAACGCCGTCCAGCGGAAGCGGCACCGTCAGCAGCAGCAGCACGTCGGCGGCCAGCTGTCGGCTGAGCCGGGCCGTCAGCTCGGCCAGCGGCTGATGCAGCGGCAGGTTCCAGAGTCGGCAGACGAGCTGCTGCGCTAGACAAGTGCTGTCAGGCTCGTGCGGTATGGAGAGCACCGGTCGCAGGTGGTCGGCCAGGCGAGTCAGCAAGTCAGTGTAGTCGTCGTCCGGGCCAGGGTCATCGCATGCTGCCAGCTCGCCCACGCATCGCTGCAGGGCCGGCAGCACGAGAGACTCGCGATCTTCCTCCATGACAAACCTCTGGCTGGCAATAGGCGTAATAATGAATCAATGTTACAAATTCCTCAGAAACCGAACGTCACAGTACTGAATGGGATCAAGGAACACTTTGG
>NW_023596947.1:0-8757 GCF_011947565.3 Pollicipes pollicipes | reverse complement strand
ACCCCCGTTGAAACGCAAGGTAATGAAATGCTTAACTTTCGTAGCGATGAGCAGGGAGCCCAATGAATTTTCTCCCGCAAGAGCGTCTGCTTCAAATAAAAATGCTGAGCTATTCAGGAAAATTGCGAGGAAAACGATATAACCGACCAGATGGGACGCATCTCACCTAAAAATAACTGAAACGTAAAAGAACGTGGCATACTACCTTTAAACCGATTCGAACCCATCCCGCCATGGCCTGGGTGGGCAAATCCCCAGTCAGATGCCCCAACCATCTGGGCTAGCAGAACGGAAGGCATTTGGGCATTTCGTTTCATGCTTGTGCACGTTCCACGTAGTTTGAGGCAGAGTTCCGAAGAACAAGCTTCGTTTGCCCAGTAAGTTTTTTTGTCAAAAATAGTCGGCTTTGGAATCACTTGACATGAAAGGAGTATGTTTACAGCTTCATTGCTTTCCAACGCATTGGCCACAAATGTCAATAGCAGTTGCGAACGCGGCCATTGACGTCCGTGACTAAAGCCATGGACGCAACGGGTGAGTGGAGTAACGGACTCGCAGCACATATCACCCTGATCTGAAATATTTTTTAGCATGGATGGATGCGGGGGTCCCTTAAAGGTCCCCTTTGAGCCAAAATAATGACCGGTACTTTCCTCCTGCGTCCGATCCCCCCCCCTCCCCCCCCCCCCCCCTGCAAGGTGATTGGTTGCCTGACCCGGCACCTGACTGGGCACCTGACCCCGGCGCCTGACCCCGGCAGCTGGCCCCTCGGGCGATTGAGCGTGGACAGTACGCTAATTAGACCAGCGCAAACAGTAGCGGGCGCTGGCCGCCGTCGCGTGTCGGGAGCCCGCCGTGACGGCCCGGTGTCAGGAGCTTGGCCGACGTCGCAGCCAGGGGGCTGCGTCGGGGGGCTGAGTCTTGTCCCAAGTAACTGGCGAGACGCTTTGGTCCGCTGGAGCGAGTGACGAGGCCAGCGCTTCATGACTCTGATATGTTGGGCAAACTGTCCGGCGGGCCCAAAGGCAGTGTAAACGTCGAGGAGGGTTTGATGTCCCAGTCCCGAGTTTGAGCGTCGTCCCGCAGACACCGATCGGTAATTCCGGGGAGGCTACAGGAAGCAAGGCACGCCGGTGCCACTCGGTTCTGTTGTGTGTGCTGCAGTAAAATACTCCCGGAACATATTTCTTTCATATTTAGTGTATTTAGGGGCAAATTGTGAAACTTTGTAGGAACACAAGGTGGCTAGTCAGCAATACGCAAGTCTTGCGAATTATTCTCAATTTCATCGTCGAGCATGAGCAATTTTTTCCAGAAACACCACCCTGGTTTCGAACTCGGTCGGAACAGTGCAAACCTCCATTTATAAGACGACAGCAAAGTGCATCGTCCTGCAGGCAGCCATTTCTCCTGTACGATTCACAGAAAGCGCAAATATGCAAGTCCAAGACGTTGATCCAGTTTGACTGTTGCATTTTATTATACTTATAAACTTATGTCATGCACGCAAGTAAGGTACATTGAGGAAGTAAATGCATGGAGCTTTGGATGCATCAAAACAAAGTATGCAGCATGCATATGCATTAGAATGGTCACTGAAGCCACCGCTCTCAGAGCATGGTGTGAAACGACGTACACCTTGCTTTATCATTAAAAATCGGAGCGGTATTCATTGAAATAGCCCAGCGCTTCGTAAGTGCATAGGAAAACAAATACAATTTGTGAGGTTGGTAATAGAAAAAAGCCAAGGACTGACTCCGAAGCACTAAAACAGGTAAAATTTGCAGATTGCTCACTGTTTTGGTCCAGCGTTTCAATCACTCGACCTTCATAGCAACCCCGTGCTTTAATCGCTGAGGCTGCCATGTATCGTCAAAGGTGCAATTTCTGGTGTGCTGGCCTTGGGGGACGGGACCCAAGCCCAAGTTTTTCTGAGCTTCATGATAGGCTTTGGTCGTGGAGTAGAACGAAACATTGATTGAAAGTTCAATTAAACTCGTAAATATTCTTGGATATTAAAAGATGACCATTAACCTGCCATGAGTCTTCACCATTAGCCTGTCATACAAGTTTTCGAGGTAGCTGAGTCTCATTGATGACAGGTGAATGGTATTGCTCACTTCTGATGATCATACTGGCAACCATTCCCTAACACTTAACGTAAACATTTTCGTAGAGTCTCCTTTGCGTAGTCATACCTCGCGTGTGCGGGTTTCTACGTGACGTGCCAAAATACACCGCTTGGTTGAAGCGATCTGATATACGCACGGAAGGCTTTGAGCTTCCGATGTTTCCGCATTGTGAGCTCGGAGCTCTTATGCTGACAGCTATCGGCCAACTATTTGATCACTGAATTGGTCATTCGCTGTGCTTATTATCACTCGTAATCATAAGCACAGCTTGAAAACGTCGAGAATTATAACACAATAAATGTATGCCTGATTAAGCTGTTTTTGACCAGTATCTCCTGGTGTACTATTGGTCCATAACCGCTAGCATGCCAACTCTGAATTCCGAAAGAAATATGTGAAGGACCCAAGATGGTGATAAAGTCAGATGCCATTTCGCATATGTCAGGTTAAGAATTGCATTATTCTTAAGCAACTGCTCGCCAGATACTTTATAATTCTTGAGCGACTACCCGTCAAAGAATTATATAATTCTTGAGTGACTGCTCGGCAACGAGGTCAACTTCCAGAACGTTATACCCTTTATCATGACAGTAGTTAAGCTACAGAGTTGGACTGTGAAAAAACAAAAGTGGAAAATTTGCCGGGGAATGGTGAGACACCTTGCTACTCGTTCAACGTAAATATTTTCCAACTTGCCGAATACCTTAAAACAAAGTCCTGTCACTGATTGCGTTGGTCTTCCACTTACGTCAGTAAACTTTGAGAACAACTGTGAAGGATGTTCAGAGGAGAGCATGCCACGAACACGATCCTGTCATGGATCATCCTGGATGTATTGAGTGGAAGCAAGCCTGTCTATGACTGGAAGGAGAATAGCTGTAAGCAGTCGAGCGTCTTTGATGGCCATGGTCCCAGTGTACGGTTATTTTCAAAATAGACAGCACGGCATGCAAACACCAACATGCAGAACATGAGGGATCACTGCCGGTTTTCCAGCAATTAGCCTAACGTTGATTCACACTGAAATGATAAGAACATATGTAACTATCACGTTGTCTGATGGGTATCCTAAATCAATGTGAGCAATTAGCTGAAGTGAAAGCTAGCGCCATTTGACTAACCGGTAGAAGTGTACTTAAACGCCTGCGTTCCTGTTATTTTTGTCGTTATGAGTTCAGAGTCCCTATGCTGACAGTTATCAACCTTCAGTTTAACAGTTGATGCTGGTTAAAATGTTATCGGACAAACATTGGTTGGTGTCAAAACTCGACGGTTCAAGCCATACTAATCGTTTAATCAGGTATCTGACATTGTTCAATCAGTACCTTCTGGTATGAAGGGTCAATACCTGTCAACATAAGAAATTTGAGCCAACAACAGATTGCAACACCGAAGGTGTAGGGAGCATAATGTCCACAAGTCAAGTAGCGTGAAAGTAAGCACGCGGTTCGCGTGTGGCTCTCAAGTTGTGAGGGACATCATGTTAAATGTCACAAAGCTCGCACACGGACTGTTACAATTTGAGAACCACAGGCTGCTCGTTCGTCAACTTTTGCGCTGTTGCGTACTTGGGTCCCGCCAGAGAACAGCTTTCGACGGCGTGGAATGCCCTGCATAACTATAACCGACAGTCGGCTAAACCGAAACATGAGCTATCAATGATCCATTTGAAGATGAGAAAGGATCGAATCAGGAAAAGATGAAGCGGGAAAATAGTGAGTGGAAATCTGGCGTAGACGGAAACAGGGATGAAGGCGAAGTAGCAATGAGAGGAAGAGTGAAACCCAAAAGAAGAGAGAAACGGGTAGAGAGGGGTAGGGACACGCAAACGATAAGAACTAAAGGCGCACCAACGCCGTGTGGATTTACTGGCGCACTTGTCATACCGCATCAAGGTCATCAAGGACATCAAGCCCACAAGGTCATCCTCGGACCACAGACATGAATTTATAATAAGTGGATCTACCTCACACAAAATTGACGCAATAATGCATTGTTCCCTGAAAGCTTTGCAGGCAATGTCTAACACTAAAATATGCAGAGACGGAAAGTACGGTCGATACGGTAAACGAAATGTCACGCTCAGTTCACCCAGCATACCGAGGGAAGGCTGGGCCCGGTCCGTCTGTGTTATTTCCCGCACAAGATTGACAACGTTGTCAAGAATCGATGCAGCCCATTAGAAACAAAATTGTTGTGAGCGTACAGTGCCATACCGCGTGTGTCACGGCCGGTGAAATTGTAGAGTACTGCTAGAAACAATGTTTTTACGAGTTTATTCAGGTGGGAGCATTTGAAAACCATCCGTGCCCAATGGTGGCCGATGTTCGTGATTGAGTGTGTTGATTCGTTCAAACCACACGCCTCCACAGCTCGATTGTTTCAGCATGCTCACAGTTCAGATAAGTTGAGTGATGGTGTCAGTAGAAGCAGAACCTCACAAAATTTGATGAGTTAGCGTGAAATCACATTTCCTCCAAAAGATGGACGTGTATACCGCTTTTAGTTAATTTTGTGAATTTCTCGTGATTTCGATTAAAGGTTAAGGAGGACGCGACAAATATTGGGGCCCAAGCCACGTCCCAACCGATGATAAACGCTAATCGTGGCCTGGGATGAACGGCTACCCAGGCAGCCCGAACATATTGCTAAGCTTGGCTTGAGCCAATTCGCTGGTGTATTGGACCTCGGACCCGCTCAGGCCATGTCAGAGTTCTTCCTCACTTTATGGTGCCGTCATGGATATCCAAGGGCTGGGAAAGGCGCTGGATGAGCTGTGACCCTCAGCCTTACCAAACTACGCCCTCGGCACTGAATCCTACACTAAATATGCGATTTCAACCTATGCATACAACGTTGGATGACGACCTGGCACACCAATATGCGGCTCGTATTTCTATACACAGCTATCAGCCCGGGTTCTGCTTTGCACTATTGGAAAATCCAGCATCCAGACGGGAGCGGGCCTGGTCATGAGCGTCGGCGCGTGACAAACCGTTGGAAGCTGCGGTCGATAGTCGGAACTCCGTTTGGAGTTTCAGACGGCGGGGAAACATTCATCGCGTAACGTTTGACGTCTCAACTTCCTGGTACGCTGCCGGCTGGTTCCTTGGTCCCCCTGTGATTCACTGGGTTGAAAGATACAGACCGGCAGGCACAGGGAAGAGACAGGGGCAGGGGAGATGGGAGGAGACAGGTGCAGGGGAGATGGGAAGGAGACAGTAGAGAAGAGATAGGAACAGGGGGAGATGGGAAGAGGAGACAAGAACAAGGGGAAGCTGTCAATGAGACAGGAAGAGGGAGCTGGGGGAGGGAGAGACAGGAGTAGGGGGAGGTGGGGAGGAAACAGCAGAGGGGGAATGGGGAGGAGACAGCAGCGGGGGAATTGGGGAGGAGACAATAGAAGGGAAGATGGGCTTGAGACGGGAACAGAGGGAGCTGGAGAATAGACATAGCGGGAGAATGGCGTGGTGGTGGTGGTATAATGCCAATTAAAAGGCGTGATTTTAGGGCGCTCTTAAACGTTAGTGGCGTCGCGGCGTGTGACGCTGATTTTCAGTCAATGTTGCTGTTGACCTTTACTTGGATATGTTGAAGCATTGTCTTTGCAATGATTCACCCATGCTTAAATCTGTGTAAATCACTAGCACAGTTCCATAAGCTGGGTACAATTCAACACGCCCTTCTTAATGTGGGTCTCGGAAAGCTACCTAAGCAAAGGCCTAAATGTATGCTTAGTAAAGGATAAAAACAAAATCTGACCCGCGATGGAACAACACACCTCTGTTGGCAAAGCACTCCGGTCTCACCGTTCATATAGGCACCGCAGAAGACACAGCTACTCGACACAAAATGCAAATACATCCTGCATGCTCGGTGGAATTTGTTCTGTGCCTCTCCCCCCCCCCCCCCCCCCCCTCCTCGGATCGTTCCAGTCCCGTGCTGGACGTGATGCCGGTGTGATTCGGCGTGTCCTCACCGTCAGAGCGTTCAGCACGCGGAGGTGACAAGCGACGACTCACACGACACCCGCTCCACCTGTCCCGGCCGGCCGCGCAAGACGCCGACGCCAGCCTCCCGGCCGGGGGCGTCCATTCCGACCGCCGCTCGTCGCCACCGACAGTGGTCGTCGTCACTGGGGCCGCTCACGCCTCTCCAGTCCGGGGTGTCCACAATCGGTGCCCTCCGGGCGTCAGCCGGGTCGGTCGGGCCGCTCCGGCGCCGGCACGCGCCCGTGTCGTCGGCGTCGACGACGGTACGTGTCGCCGCCGTCAGCGTCGACGCTGCTTACGTGACGACCCCGCGCGCCGCCGACGGACTGCCCTCCGGCGACGGCGCCGCAGGGCGTGACGGCACGCAGGATGTCACACTGCCGCTGAGGCGAGGCAGCGTTTTTACGCCACGCGGAAGGGATCGGTTCGCGCGTGGTATGAACTCGTCCAATGATGGGCGGAGCCGTCCACTAAGCGTGACTCCCATTGGTCAGAAATAAGTACGAGTCTCATGGCACGCGGCGCTTCGAAGCTCACGCCGGACGTCAAAGCGACGTTTGCTTCGCAGGCGCTTGTCTCCCTTTCGTCGTTCCGCTGACTGCGCCGCTGATCTAGGTAGGCTTTCCGCGAGCGCGTCGGTTCTGCACGTGAGGCGGTTGGCCACAATCAATATGGCCGGTTGCCTTTCCGGCCAAGCAATGGGACGCCTTTCGCAAGTGATCCGTTAAACGGACCCTGGGAACATTCTCGTATTTGTGCTGCACGGAAGTATGTGCCGGTTTGGCGGGTGATATCATTGGCGTTCGTGAGTTGGCTCAGTGTGGATCCGTGGTTTTGAGAAAATTCGAATGGGCGGTTTGCGATGGAATGGCGCGAAATTTGTGTTCTCGTGATTGGCTGTACCATTTCCGTTCTAGTACATGGTCGGTATGGGGTGGACATTTGAAATGCATTCTTGATGCTGGCAATTGACACTGATGAGCTGGTGCCCGGGCACTATCAATTGCAGTATCATCAAACGCCTGCATTCCAAAGCCCGAGACGAAGCTGATACGTTGTACCGTGTCCCTGAATCGAAGCTCTAGCCATGAATATGTATTGCTTGGCACAAACACAGGCTCATTTGTACCTCCTCGGCAACACATCAAACAGAACACTGTAACAATTTCCACACGAGAATACATTGCGAAGAAATCACACTCGTGCATTCGAACCGTTACAAAACTTTGCGAGTTGGCAGCATCTAGCAAGCGCGCAAACTTCCGTGGCGACGGCCTAATCCACGGCCTATTTTGCGCTTCACTTCACGGCACTTAGTCACGCTTCACTCAGGCTACACACGTACATCGTGCTAACACGCGGCACACCAGCTCACACAGCATCATCTTCCGCTTGTCCGAGCGCCGGCCGCCTAGCAGAACACGCCTTCCAGGCAGCATCCGCTAGGCGTGCCGCTGACACGCGGCACGCCAGCTCACACATCACCTTCCACTCGTCCGGGCGCCGGCCGCCTAGCAGAGCACGCCCTCCAGGCAGCGCCTGCCGACCCAGACGAGGAGGACGGCGACGCCGGTGACGGCGGCCGCCCGCCACATCCAGTCTCCGGCGTCGTCCTCGACGGCCAGCCGGAGCCGGCTCTGCACGTCCCCGTCTGGAACACGGCGCCAGGCGGCTGACGGGCGCTGGCGGGGCGACACGGGAGGGACGGGCAGACACCAAGCCGGCAGGGAGACTCAGGTCAGGCGGGGCGTGACGGGAGGGACGGGCAGACACCAGGCCGGCAGGGAGACTCAGGTCAGGCGGGGCGAACGGCAGGCTAAACTGACCCAAGGTGATAAGGAACGATCGTGTTGGAGTCGATGCGCGTGTGTTCTTCGTGTGTGAGTATGCGTGTCAGTCAATAGCAGAGGCGCAAGTACAGTCACCAAGTGTACTTGATAACACAGCCTTGTTTTAGAGTTGAAAGAAAAACCATCACGCATATATAACTTTAACATGTGCGTGTTCTGAGCTCCCAGTTATATACAACCACGCTAGAAGTGTTATTCCGGTACGGCCCAACATGGCATTCACATCGTTAAGTGGTGACATTGTCGCTGACAGGTCAGCTACGTGTCAGCCAATTTCCCGCATTCGACCAACAACGCCTGCGCACTAACGATCTAATCTCGCCACGGCCTTTCCTGTACCAATCAACTCAGCGCCAATGCGGCCACAAATCACTTGACCTATCACCACCACAGGCCCAATAAAAAGCCGCCACCTGTGTGCTTCGCCGCTGCGCGCCACGCTCGCCGCCGCGCCGCAGCTGACCTTGACACCATAACCCGGTTGCCGGCCGGCCCGTCGGTTTGCCGGCAGCCAGCCCGACCACGTGATGGACAGTCCAGGAGGACGACGGCAGCCTGTCCAGCGGGGCCAGGACGCGCCCGGCCGGCGGGGCCATTGATCGCCGCACCGGGCCGCCGACAGCCGGCGCCGGTCGGCACGGACAACAAGCCGGCCCGTGCCTGCCCGCGCTGTGCCACGGTCGGGGCCGCCGCCGCGCTGCGCCGGACGTCGGCGGCGGCAGCAGCAGCCGACGCAGGACGCTCTGGTTCGGTACGCAGCCGGCAATCGGCCGCGCGCAGAGC
>NW_023596946.1:97500-98674 GCF_011947565.3 Pollicipes pollicipes | reverse complement strand
GCAAAATCAAACGGATGAGGAGCTGCTTGGCTTGCCATCGCTCAATTTGTGGTGACACATCCCAAAAATAAGTGACAATTAGTATCCAAAGTTTTCATCAAAGGCACAATATTTCCAGCTGAGCCTAAGCTCAAAAGTTCAGACTCAAGTTTGAGTCCAAAAGACGCACATTTGTGTATATCTTGTGTCATGCCAGGTAAGGGGTGCGATGGCACAAGGATACAACATTACAAAGCCAAAAAACTGACATGAGGATAGGACAGCTTGGATTGTGAGAGCTTAGTATTAAGAGTTCCTGCCAATTAGAATGTCTACGCAGAAGCCATTCAGCTCATCGACTACACTAATGCAATGTGAACCCTTGACGACGTCAGCTGAATCGCCCATTGGCTATTATCCTCACTCAGCTGATTGATTTAGTCCATCAGGCAACACCCACAGCGCATCAGGCTGTTACTTGTATTGTGACCGCTTTTGCTCATGGCTGCTTTAACCGCGCTGATCCTGCAGCCAGAACAGACTGTTGCTTTCAGCTTGCGTTCTGGGAGCAGTGTTTTGATCAGTTTGTTTTTTGATGACTCTCATTGCTTTGAGTGACACAACTACTTTGAACATTGCTGTTGAAATCATGGCTGTGACGTTTTGCTATTATTGACCCCTTTTTGCCGCGACTGATTGCCTTCGACCGTCGTTACTACTTTGACTGCTGTTGCTGGGGTGATGACTGCCGCTGTTTGTGGGACGTCAGCGTCAGCATTATGCTTTGATTCCCTAGTTTTGACCACGGAATTGTTTCTTGCTATTGACGTCTCCCATTGCGTGTGACTTGTTTGGTTGGTGACGGCTTTTGCTCCCTTTGCAGCCAACATATACAGTCGGATACTAGGCAAACGTTCGCTCAAGGCTTCGGCGCAAATAAAAATCGTGAAACGAGTATATGCTTTGAAATGTCTTTCATAAGGCCCTTTCGGCACGAGACGCATGTAATCACTGTGAAGACGCTAAGCATGGGCTAAGCAGACGTTAGCGTTGACTACATGCGCGGACCGCTCAGCCCCCACTCACCGCGCGCTCTGGGGGCCAGCGCCAGCAGACTGAAGAGTGCCCACAGTTGGCTCCCGGGCGTCATGCTGTGAGGATGCAGCGGCGGGTCGCGCTGGGGCCAGTGCGGTCG
>NW_023596946.1:0-92500 GCF_011947565.3 Pollicipes pollicipes | reverse complement strand
TTGTGCAAGAAAATATCGCTCAAACCCACCATGTCCGGAGAGGGCGTGGTCGTGCACAGCGCAGAAAGAAGGGTGGCAAGCGGCACAAGTCGCTTTTCGTGCGGCTTGTGCCGGATAAAGGGGGAGTAAGGGGGGGGCGGGGGGGGGGGGGGCAGCGGCACTCAAAGCGTGCGTGAGTGACACGCTTGGTGAGCAGGTGGGTTATCATTGGTGAGGTGGTGGATTAAAATTGTTGAGCTGGTGGATCAAAAATTGGTGCGAATCCTGAAATGACAAGGGGACCCTGAACGTCCGCGTAGGCCAGGCGCGCACAATAACAATAGTCCTGGCTGCAAAGTGACAACCAAGGGCACGTTCTGTGCCAACTACTCGCACCACTTGCCAATACCATGTTGGTTCCGTGAATGCTCAAGAAAGCCATTGTTTTCCTTTTTGTTTCGAGAGGCGAGCACGCTGAGCGCCAACTTCAATGCCGAAAATTGTGAACCGGGGCTGCCCGCGCCACAGGTGGCCTTTGCTGATCAGTGAATAAGTGACCACTTTGCGATGGCGGCACAGGCAAAAACTCAGCATCGGTGGACTAAGGTGTTCTTGGTACACTCCCGGGCGCTGGGTACCTAGCAGTAGAACTAATAATTGTACACAAATGCTTCCTCCCACTGTTATACTTACGTCCTCTGTGTAATATGTCGTTCCAGAAGTCGGCCAGCGCTAGCAAAAGTCACCTTCCGTTTGAGGTCGAGTGTGTCGAGCAGCCTTTCCAGCTGAATATCCGCCTGGATGGTCAGCATTGTCCGAATCATAGGCGGCTCCCATCGGGCTTGCTTTCCCATCATGCTAGAAAGGATGTCAATCTTGTTAGATCCCGGACGGAGTTATGAGGAAAGGAGAACCGTAGCATGTACAGCATGCACGTTGATAAAACGCGTTAGGGGCCTTCCGTAAATTATTTGATGTAGTTTTGTCATGTATAAGCCTACCCTTCCTTTATGATGACGCACTGTTCATGCGAGGGGAAAAATTCTCTCTTCCTAGATACGCTGTGTTAAACGCAACGTTCAATAAGTTGTCGTACACTTCATATCAGAAAAAGGGCCGTCGGCTTCTGGTTTTTCGACATTATGGGTTCAAAAGCGCTTATGATAAGTTAAAAAACCCAGTATAGCAATAGGTGGCTAAAAGAGTACTGTTAATGAAATCGTTACTGAGCACTACAACGCCGTTTACTAGCACTTCCTGGTATATTGAAAACCGCAAACTCGTTAGCTTTTAACTCACGTCCGTTTGACCTCTAGTTGAGCTCGACGTACGAAATCAAGGCGGGAGCTTTGCTTCTTATAAAAGGTTTCCAAGCGTATTCGGCTTTGTTTTCGAACATCAAAACAGACTAGCATGAGTCTTAACCATGCTTGAGCGTAACTTTACGCTGTCCAATCCCTCTCTTCCTTGTTACGCTTCGGTTACCTATATTCAGTACTAGCATCTCACTGACACATGTACCACAATCGGTAAACTAAGGAAAATAGATCTGTTTTCCAATATCTACTGCGTTGCACAGCCCTTCTTAGTTTGACCACCATGCTGTACCATTGTTCCTTCTGAACAATGTAGCAGAGCAAGTCGTTGGCCCTTGTACGTTACACTTGCATCGTCCCCCTTCGCGGGAGTGGTGTGACTGTCACACCGCTCCCGCCGGTTTCGTCCCCCCCCCCCTTGCCCCGTGTCCTCTTCGCTCTGTAATGGTTGCCGTGCCCGATAACAGGGCCGGGGCCGCTCCACCGGCTGTCGTTTCGCCTCGGGGTCCTTTATCGGCCCAGTCTAGCGGTGCCGCACGCGTGGCGCCGCCCAATTATCTGATTGAGACCATTTCCCGAGCGGCGGGGGGAGTGCGGATGGGCGCGCGCGCCCTTTTTATCGACGAAATGCGGGACAGGACGGCCGGCCTCACGCACGAGGTGAGTGACGCGGCGACGGAACCCGCTGCTCAGCAGGCTCGTCCGACAGCGCTGAAGGGCGGCTTCAGCGACCGACGGGCGCCCGCAGCGTCAGCCAGATCGTCGACGGTCTTCGGTCGAAATTGACGCGCTGGACGAGGCACGGCGCCCGTCAAGCACGCCCTGTCTATTTCCAGAAGTGTGAGAGCGACGATAAGAGCGAGAGAAGGATCTGGTTTTTGCGGCGCTAACTCGGCAGATCGCTCGTACAAAAACAGACAGCTACCATTTGTGTTTCAGTCCAGCGGAGTGTAACTTTCACAGTGGATCGCCCTCGTTCTTACACGGATATAAACTCGTGGACCAGTAGAAGACCACCACAGGTTGGATGAAGCAGGGCTCTGCTTTTAAAACTATTCACCGGCAGAGAAAGCATTGATTTGAACTGCGTTTGAACGGAACTTCAAATGTTTTGCCGGATAGGACTTCAAACGTTTTGCCGAATGGAATTCCAAACGTCTTTTCTATCTTCGACAGGAATACTGAATTACGAGCTTTGGTGAAGAAGGGTGCCACGAAATGAAACCAACCGCCTCTCACCAATGACCGTGTCATCCGCGAATCGTGTTTGATAGTTTCTGGTCACAGTGTGGTTTTCCTTATTGCCTTCTCATATCAATTTCCAGCGGCGTCGAAAGAGCTAAGGGGAGAGCTAAGGGGCTGCTACCTCCCCCTCCCCATTCCCTGAGGCAAGAGATTAAGACTAGATAGGAAGTGGTTTTGCAAGAATTTGGTCCATTTTCGCAAGAGGATTGGATAAAATTCGACATTTAGCCTATCCGTAATGGAACTTTTGATTACGTGATGAATCACTGCTCATCATTTTTGGGGCTTTCATGTACCACGTTCAAATTGATCGATCGAATTGCTCAGTACTGAATCCTTTGATTACTTAACATTTTTACCGACACATTCCAGTATGTTTTGATGCCTTCAGTGGAGAACAATAACTAACAACCCATTTACATATCTCCGCGTCTGACCAATATCAATGCGTAAATATATACGCACTAAACCGTACGAAATCGGACCGCACTGTCACACAACCTTGCATCCTTGCGTCTAAAACATGAAATGCACATCAGTAACTGCGCAACGTCACAATAGCAACTCACACACATTCCATAATTGATTCCACATTTTTACCGTCTAAGTATCTTACCTGAAGCCAACCTTTTACCAAGTTCCCGTGACAGCTCGTGGACCGCCAGGTACAGCCTGAACGTATCTGATGATGGTTGATCAGTCGAAATGGTGGAGCTGCTGGGTGCAGTGAGCAGATCTGCCAGTGGAGAAGCATGAAATAAGCGTGGTTGCAATTTTCCTCGCACCTCCCTTCTCCACTGCACAGAGTCTGATGGTGCTTTCGAACATCTCCGCGAGGAAGGCAGGCATCTCCTGCATCGACAAGTCGCCCGGCATACAGTCGCTTTGAACATTCCCTCGCTTGCGCTTTTTTACAATACCGCTGATTCCATCAGACGCACGCAAACACGCACGCAATCTTTTCGTTGGCTATGACGAAAAAGTCCCAGCCATTTGCGATTCCAAAGACCTCGGAGTGTCGTGCGATAAAAATACCACTGTGCTTGTTCATGTAATGGTCTGCACTCCTATCAGGAAAACATGTTAATTCTATCTCCAGCTCGGTATCTATTTCAGTGTGTCAAGAAAAGGCACCTGAAAATGCGTACCACGCTGTAGCCGCGTTTGGTTTCACCGTAAACGAGACAGTAGCTCTTATGCCGTTCCCAGGTGTTCTAACATCAGAAGCCTACAGAAGAGAAGCCTCTCGCTGGATAATTTGGATTTTCTCTTGAACTGTGAATGAAAAGAAAAGAAATCACCGCCTGACCCTGTCTCCTGTCTAGTGTTCATGCCTTCATCTTATGAGACAGGTGCCCGGCTTCTCATGAAAATGATGGTGTTTTGAAGGAAATGATGTCTTTGTGCTCATATTTGTAAGAAACTTTACAGAAACTGTAGAAGCCCAGACTAACATATGATTCAACCAGGTTGTTTAGTGAACATCGATCGGTGCTGACTCGTTTGTAAGGCCTTGTGTTAAACGACCGTTTGTACTACATCCCGCTGTTATAACCGCCCTAGACACGCAGATGATTGTTTGTGGCCAACAATACGACTTTTTTAGGACACGCCGTGGAGAGTGGGAAACTGCTTTCCCAGGGTAATTATCACAAACGCAACAAGCATCCCTGGCGCTCTCGTGTCACTCATAAAGTGTGGTGAAAGCGGTCTCGCTCGTCAAGTCTCTTATGCCGAGAGCTATTCACAATTGTGATGCCCTCATCGGCATTGTGAGTTGGGAAATCTGATTTGTACAATCATCGACCCATAATGTACGGGGAGGCGCTGGATAAACGAAGTTATCAAGCCACTATTGGCTATATTGGCAAAACTCGACGTTTTGTCTCTTTGACGACAACGTTCAACCATTATCTGCCGGCAAAGGGAAAATCGATTACTGCCAGAATAAGATTTCCCAACTCACAATAGCGACAAACCAGGAGCTCAAGCCCTCCTTGCTTACATCAAGCCGTCATTAGCAGCATGCTCGAAGTCATAGTGCTCGGCCCCTGCTCTGCGCTTGCCAGTGAGCATTCCTGAGTTCCTCGCTCTGAGATATCCGCAAGATTCTTTATCAGTCGTGTATTTTGCGTTTTGGCACTTTGTATTGCCCGAAGTCCATCCTCCAGGCGACTTTGCGGGTCCGCTGTGCGTTACAACGCCCGGTACGCTCGGTTCGTTACACCGCAGTGACGTGGTGCAAGGTATACGTGCGACGTGGAGCGAGGAATCTAATCAATGTGATGACTTGAGACAAAAGAATGTGCCCAACGCAGAGCATACATACAAAGACATATGAAACAAATCTTAAGTGCACGGGGTCCGCATCAGCATAACCCTTTCCCTTTGAAATACGAGGTTGCAAATCCTCGGAGATGAAGACAGTGGTGTTCGGAGGCAGATGGTTCAACGGCGCCGCGGCGCTATGAGGGAAGGCTCGCTTGGTGCTCTGCGGTGGGCGCCTGGGCACGTGGAGAAACGTCAACAAGGGGGCGTGTCTCCTTGCGAACCAGAATATCTTCGCGTATTAACGCTTTAAAGACTTTCTGGATGTTCTTGTCCACCAAGTTATCAGGCTGGCCAGCCCAGAGACTGCAGAGTGGGTGTTATACGTTGGCCCGCGGTTAGTGATAGAGGACAACGTTAGTGACGAAATTATAACCTTTTGAATCATCTCAACCTGGCACTTGATCGCACCACGCCACACGTACAGGAAGTAATAAAATATGTGGGAAAAGGCAAGTTCCAACAATAATTTTGAGAACATCAGGTGCGAAGAAATGCCTTAGGTGGTACAGCCAGCTTAGAATTCTGCTGCATGTTTTCACGCTTCTGATGACATGCTTCTTCTACGAAAGCGTCGGATCTGCGATCACACCTAGAAATTTGGTGTGCTTTAAGGGTGCGATGTACTCTTATTTCACGTTATAGTGGAAATCTCAGTGTCATAACTTGAGTTTGGGGTGTGGGAACAAAGCCTGTTTTGTCTTTTCATTTTCAGTGGGCTTGTGCTGAACCGAGCCACACGTTTGCAATTTGACATTTCAAGGTCACGTTTTAGTGTGTCGAGACTGCTTGATGGGAGGGGCGTGGTCCAGCATCTGGCCAGGTGACTGAGGAAGATATTTGTGAATGCGGCGATTAATAGCGGATTGATTACGGATGCGGATGATACGGATGACGGTTACGGATCGACTACAATCCTCCACGCACCACCTGCTTCCGACCACTGAAGTGGATTTTGAACCAATCAGGGTCCACGTCTTACCACTAAATCTTGGTTATAAACAGATCATGATCAAAATTGCCGAAGGCCTTGGAGAAGCCGAAAGCTGTTATCGCAAGCATTTCTACGCTGTTGATGCTCCTCCCGAGCTCTCCAACATCATCGAGCAGAACGCCCTAGTAGACTGACTTTCTCGGAAAGCATGCTGGACCGGGCTGAGAGTATCAGAAAACGTGTGCAGCAGTTTCCACGTACGGCCTTGCCCTCCGTTATTCCCAGCTCATTAACTCTCTCACATAAATCGTTCGACATATTCCTGAGGAAACGACGCGCCATGTCTTTGTGTCGCTGGGTCGCGCCCACATCTTGCTGGTGCTTTCAGCATTTTACAGTGCAGACGAAGGCTCGCTGTCAAACTGCACCACTGGCGCAGTCGAACATCAGACGCCCTTCGTCGTCCGCTGGTGGACCTGCGTGCAGCTCTCTCCTCCCTCGCCCCAACGTAATCCAGGAGCGCAAGCCGCTGCTCTGCAGACGAGAGTCATCTGAAGTCGCCAAGGATTGCTCCAATTTTGGCTTCGAGTTGAGACGCGTAATCAGCACTTTCCGCCTAGGCGGCCAGTTTTTGTTTAATACGCAGTACGAGAAGCGGTCCTTCATATTCCGCAGAGGAAAATGTCACTATCACCGGGGAACTTGGCTGTCCACGCTTCTAAACAGTTGGCTCAATTACATTATAAATCATTCATGCGTTAACATCTAGCGAACGTGATGCATCTGTTGATTGCATCTTTCTGAGTCGATCGGTTTGTAGATTTAACTGGCTTCCGTTCATCGAGGTGGATTAGTTGCTGTTGAAAATGCCCCTGAAACTATGTGGTGCATAAATACCGCAGGCTGTAAAAGCAAAACGTTCGAACTGAAAGGCCCGGTAATGTAGCAAGCATCTTAACTGCTATTGATTGCCCCTGTGAACAAGTTTTTTTCCAAAGCTGGGAGATAATGGTGCAATGGATCGGTCAGTTCATCCTAGAATGCTCCCGTAAGTTCACCAAATTTTGCTCATCAAGTCAGAGCCGACATTCCACCAGTATGCTTCGCCGTTTGAAACACAGATAGCGTTGCATCATAAAGATATTATTTCATCCAGAACATCCAGCATGAGGCCAAAAACGTTTTGCCTGTCATCCACCATAGCTTTGTCCCTTTAAGCTTCAACACAGCACGTTGTTGGACCTACTCTTTCTTTTCGAGACCTTTCTGCGATGCAAACAGGTATATTTCGACAATGGACCTGTCTTTGATAGGACCTTTGATCTTGAAATCAAACCTAAGTATATGCTTTAGAACCGCCTCCCAGAGACTTCGCGATCAGCGAGCGACTCATCGGAATCGGATGATTAGCTCTGGGCACATACAGAGAGGGCAGGCCCTGCCTCTCCCCTCCCCTAGTTGAACATGTTCGGCTGCCGACCTCGTGGCGTGAGGGTGAAGCCTGGGATTACCCATGAAAACGTTTCGCGGAATCCACCACGCTCCAGAGCGCCGGTGCATGAACCCTTCAGCTTCGATATCAACATGGAAACAAACAGAACACTTGGCGGCGCAGCGGTGGCGGTGGCCGTTCAATGAAGTCACACACTTATCAGATCCCTGCGACCACCCAAACAAAACGCGGGTCCGGGACGCCATTCAGTGCGAAGGGCGCCGGTCCCTATCTGTGCCCCGATCTAGCCCTGTGGTTGACAAACACTGCCAGTGGAGCGGGCCGCAGCGGGACGCCCGGTATGGCCCCCCTTCCCCTCCCTGTCCCCCGCGTTACTTCAAGAGGCGATGACCTGCAGATGGCCGGAAACAAAGCTGGCGCCACCCGCGCGCGCCGGCCCGAGCACCTGCGCCGCGCTCGCTGCCACGCATGCGCAGCCACGAGTGGCATTCATCCGGCGCTTGAATGGTTCATATTTCATGGCAGACTCAGGGCTCCGTGTGCGTTATGGCTGCTCGGCTCAAAGGGCTGACTGTGTCGGGATCGTCCACTGAAGGTGGCCTCACAGCTCAATAAAGCAGGGGCTGGAATCAGGTACGGGCGTTCAAAAGATGCCCGCGCTATTAAGATCGGAAACTATGTAGCAGACCCTCCGTGGGTGGCATGGAAGGCATGCGTTTTTTACCAACTCTACAACACGAGCAGCTGTGGGGCAAATGTGATGATTTTGGTCAGCACCATGGTGGGTATCGTAGATGCAAAATAATTGTTTGCGGGTAGACTGCATGGGATATGCCCCCATCCGCAGACCATGGGATACGCAGACACGCACCAACGCGCCAACATAAACATCCAAGCAGACATACGGACGCACTCAAGCGCACAAGGTCTCACGTCAAGATACACGCTTTGTTAGGGGTGTGTGGACTTGGTGCATCTTTCAAAAAACCTGTACATGCGTATATCAAGACTGGTTTTCAGGATTTGAATTGCGCTGTAGGATTTGAATCCCTTTTTTATTCAAATTATCTGTCGCAAGGATCGAGTCCATTCGAAATTTGGAAACCCAGATGCACCAACAGTTCGGTGTACAGCTCCGACCGAACGTAAACGCGCGTATCTATTACCCTGAGTCAAGCCATCCATTGCAGCGGCCGCTCTGATGCGTAATTCTGGCGGCGACCCGGACACCGTAAAAAGTGCTCCGTGACGTAATCCCACGATGACGTAATAAAGACCACACTTGTTTAATGAGTGAAATTGTGTTACATGGAGCAATCTTTTGCATTTAAGCAATGTTTGTTGTTAAAAGTGGGCCTTTTTCATCATATCTGATGCCTACCTGAATATCTCCAAATGTGGAGCATTCCCTCTAACTTGTAGGCACTGATCCTACTCTGCACATTTCGCTTATTCGAAATACATTCCTAAAAACCTAAAGAAAGGCGGCAACTGATGGGCTTCATTCAAAGCGTAACGTCAGATTCAGACATAATATTATCAGCATTGTGGTATATGCAACGGAGGAATTACAGCACAGCTGCGGGAACCGTAGCTTAGCAACAGTGGTTTGTAACTCCGCCCTGAAACCCCACAATACATCGTTAGCTATTCAGGCTCGGCCCAGCTATAATCCTGTCAGTTCAACACAGTGTTAATGATTCAATCGGGTCGTCATATTCTGGGAAATAACACGCTCAGCACAAATTGTACGCATCCATTGCTTTGAACTCAAAATAAATCGGCAGTCTGGCGGCGTGCTGAGACGTGAAAGCACTGTTCCGACACGCTTGGCTGCGCTTTGTGCCGTTGATAGATGGAACAGTCTGTTTGGTTTTTCATGACAGAGCACGATTCTTCAGCCAATGAAATACGGCTGCGCGACAG
Source organism: Pollicipes pollicipes (assembly GCF_011947565.3). Taxonomy (NCBI): domain Eukaryota; kingdom Metazoa; phylum Arthropoda; class Thecostraca; order Pollicipedomorpha; family Pollicipedidae; genus Pollicipes; species Pollicipes pollicipes. The sequence continues at coordinate 83,319 of NW_023596946.1, read as the reverse complement.
GCCGCGGAAGCGTCGTTGGCGAACAGCGGTCTCTTTGGCGCGCTCGCAGAAATCACTGCCCTCCTCATCACGCAACCAATCAGATTGTGCCGCCCCAGCCGCATCATAAAAGTCATCCAGATGGCATTATTCTTCCCTTACTATCCAGCATAATCTGATGAGAAGCAGAGCCCTGGAAAATTGCGCCAGCGATAGCACGGGGCGGCGACACTACGGCCGGATAAACCCGCAAGCGGCCTGTTGTTGCCTGGTTTTCACGTGCACGTGACGCGATCGTGTCATATTTAGATAGCAGCATCTTGAGACGAGAATAAGGGTGGCGTGATATCAACATTTCGTGGCAAAAAAGTTTGGGCGCAGTTTTCTCATCGATTTTGACAGGAATGACTTCAGGTATTTATCTTTCGAAATGAAAAGATATTTATAAACCATTGAATTCGTGACTAATATAACAAAGAAGTGTATTTTAACATAACTTGCGGAATAAACGCCCCTGGCTGGCTGACTTGTTGCATATAACATCATGGTCTAAGACCAGGCAATCGGTGCTGTTCACAAATGGGACATATCCACAGTTTACTTATATATCCACGGGTTGGACTGTACCAGACAAGAATGCTATGAGAAAAAGAAATTGGGACCGGGTCGAACAGAAGTCAACAGAAATTTCGACAGCATTGTTCATAAACAGTCTTGACCGTTCTCTCCATGCAAGCTGTCTCTAATGTTCTTGCGGTTCGCCAGAGAAATTTCTGCGTCTACCATGCGTGTTTTAAATGCATCCATCAGACTTACGTACCGCTTAAGTGTGTCGCGGCCGGGCGGTGCGTGTATGTGCGCTTATTTTTAGTACAATGTTGTAATTGAACCTTTCCCAATTCGTTAAGTGACCAAATCATAACATTGTCAATTTGTTCCCTTTGCCCGTCCGACTTTCTTGTCACAATCTTAGGCTGTCATCCGTGAACAAAACTGATTCGCGACCTCGACAGCACAGCTGATGCATGCTAGACATAGGTAATATGTCATGACGCAACGGGTGACAAGTCTATTTTGAGGTCGTCATTCCGAGGCGTCCTGGCACCAGTGAACAGGTCGTCCTTTGGTGTGCAGCAATGCAATGTATTCTTACGACTCGTGAGAATCCTGTGTTATTTTTACTCGCCATCTCTAGGTACACCGTGATCTGTTTCAGCTTCAGTTATTTTGAATGGAATTGTGCTGCTGCTATATCTCAAACAAATCCCAAGCAAACCACTACAGTTCCTTTTCAATAATGTGTGGCACAACCGAGGTGAAATGAACTCAGCAGGAATATGAAAAAAGGGTACTGCTTGGTGAAGATGGTGCCATTTAATTTTGTACATGCTTTTGCTGCATACTAATTATGTGCATGCATACTAATTTAGTGCACAAACATACTAGCACATCTGACGAGGATAGAAATCCGAACAAATATTCCATCCGTGAGCTTGGATTCTTGTGAAAGTTACAACAAGGCTGTTTACATGGAAAAGAGACGATTACAACCCGTATGTTTTAGGGCTTTTTGCCCCCCACCCCACCATGATGTCAAATAAGGCAACGATCTCCCCATAAAGCCATCATGGTCAGAGATGATAGTGAATGTTTTTTAAAGCTTGAAATGCTCTGACAGAAGCTTCGGAAGAGATCTGACATTCGTGCTCGTCCACAAAGCATGATATTACGTACAGCCATCCAACCGCCATTTTATCAAACCACGCGTTTTCACAACCATGTTTTTTAAAATATCTGCACAATATTCTTGGCCAAACTTCTCTGAAAAAACGTGTGTGATTAGAAACTATACGATGGGAAGATTTAAAATGTTCAGACTAATGATTTGTGAAAACAGCTACTAACATTGGTTTGATGCAACGGAAAATCTTTGCTTTACTCAAGACGGCATTTTGTATCAAATACGCCATTTTGTAGCGCCTTGCAGCTTGTTTAACCCTAGTCATGTGCTTACGGCAGGGCGGCGCGATTCCATCCCAGGATGCCTCGGAATACTAGAGCTGATTTTGACAGTAGGCATCGCAAATGAAAACAATGGCCTGCGTCGTTGCATTATATTTTTATTTCTCTTCGTGCCTCATAGGTCTGCACCCGCCGCCGTCTCCGTGAGCTCATATATGCTCATTTCCATCACGTATCGGTTCAGGTCTATTTGGACAGTAAGAAAGACAGAAAGAAATTTAAATATGACCTGTTTGATCCATCTAGATCAAGCATTCAGCACTTTTGTTTTTTTCATTTTAATATTGTGACTACGGCAAGCTCAATGACGCATACAAACACACACACACACACACACACACACACACACACACACACACACACACACACACACACGCACACACACACACACACGCACACACACACACACACACACGCACACACACACACAAACACGCACACACACACACACACACACGCACACGCACACGCGTACGCGCACGCACACGTACACGCACGTCACACACACACACACACACACACACACACACACACACACACACACACACACACACACACACACACACACACACACACGCACACGCACACGCGTACGCGCACGCACACGTACACGCACGTCACACACACACACACACACACACACACACACACACACACACACACACACACACACACACACACACACACACACACACACACACACACACACACACACACACACACACACACACACACACAGTCACCTTTTTGTGACCAGTCCTTACACAACACATAAGACAGTGTTCGCGTTTACACATGTTACGACAGTGTTCGTGTCAAAGACGGCAAGGAAAGATAATTATGAAAATATAGGCATAGGGCACATGACATGGCCACGTCAATGTCCGTTTTGGTATATCCGACCATGCGACTTCCACGTGTTTAAAACCCGAGTGAACACAAAGTGTCATCAGGTCGCTATCACGTAATGGATTTCACGGCTGTCGTGCGCACCACGGATACGTGGTCCCGTTATTGACTACCAAGCCAAGCATATCAACTAATCACACCCCAAAAAGCGGACACTTCCATGCTCCGATCAGCCTCACATTCCCACAGTGAAAACAGCAGATCTAGAGGAAATAATCAGACTCGAGTCGGCCCGACTCCAGTCAGGAGTGACAACTGGTCTGCTGCTGCCGAAACGATCCCCGCCCGCCATCTTCCACTGCTATCAATTACTCTGAGTCCAGGTCGCGCGCGCAGATGGCGCAGCGATCGGTGACCTGTAGACAGCGTCTCAGGCAGGAGCTGTGGAAGAGATGGTGGTAGGGTGTGACGCATGCCTCACGCATCGGCGCCAGGCAGACAGCGCAAACATCATCCATGTCGCGCAGCTCGGCCGGCTCGGCTGTGCGGAACGGCAGCAGCAGCGCCCTCTATTTCGCCAGCGACGCCAGATGGCTCGTGCCTGTCTCTCGCGTGCGAAACCAGCAGCAGAGATAGCCGACGGCCAGCGCCAGCCGGACATGGCCCAGCCAGGCGGCGGCGGCGGCCAGCAGTCCGGCGGCGGCCGCGCAGCCGTAGCCCAGCAGCAGCGGCGGCCAGAGCTCCTCCAGGCAGTCGAGGTACGGCAGGCAGAGCCGCTCCAGCGCCGCCTGCCAAGCGCTTGTCAGTTGGCGCTCGCTGGCGGCGTAGTAGAGCGCGGCCACCAGCAGGTATCCGGCGCTCGGCTGGTACCTGCTGAGGCCACGCTCCAGCCCGAACACCAGCAGCATGGACACCACCGTGATGACGAAGGTGATGGTCTTTTCCATTCGTAGATGAGCCGAGCCGGTGAGAGCCAGGTGTCGGACGCCAGAGCGCGGTGAGATGGTCACCTGCGCGGCGGCCTGTCAGAACCGCTCACACGTCACGCTGGACGACACTGTTGGACACACGGCCGGCATACGCAGGGAATGTTCCACATTTGAAGATATCGAAGCAGGCATCAGATGTGATGAAATAAGGTCACCTATAACTATTTATATGCTTTTAAGTGGAAGAGATTGCTCTAGACAATACAATTTCTCTGTTTGATAAATATGGCCCTCAATGCGTCATTGCTTGATTACGCTATCATACCTTGCACAAGATTGATTCAGGAGCCAATGGGCACCCGTTATCCCTGGAAATCATGCTCACGAACGACAGACATGAACGACTCGACAATGATGTGTTTTCTGACCTTGATCGCCGCACTGCCAATGGGATGCAAGATTTAAATGGTGCAATTATGGTGTCATGTATGCCTAAGTGACCTTGAAATAGTCTCACGAAATAGTCTGCACATCTTTGCGGGTGTGCACCTCAGAAACTATAGGCTATTAGGCCTTAAGAAGGCCAGTGCTGCGAATTGCACCAAATGACCTTCAAATGGTTATTTCAGTTCAAGACCGCGCGCAAATTTGGAGCACTCCCTTCAAGTGCGCCTCCACTGCAAGGTGAAGCGGCAGCAGACTCGGTCACGAACAAGCAGATCATTCTCCGTTAACATACCATACTATTCACGTTAAGTTGAAGCTGACAGCAGAAGTTCGATGTCAGCTGTAGCTTATCAGGGAGATAGCGAGTCCCGAAGACCAGATGTACCAAACAAAATCCTGTGTATGACATTTGTTGGGGCATTTAAGCATTTTCCTGCTGATTGGGCCCCACAGTGAAATGGAGGGCGATATCATTATTGGCGACAGCGTTCCCAAATAGATGCAAAGTTCCACCCACGGTTTTAATCACTCAGCTCGCCTGGTCAGCGCTTAAAAACACGGCAATTGATCCCTGCGTTTTGGACCGTACGTGTTTGGTAGTATTATTTAAGGGTGTGTTCAGCCGGGGGAGACTATTCAACCAATAAAGATCTGTTGAATAATCATCCACGGAAATTCTCCATTTGCGCTTGACAGGCCCGGAAATTGTACGCCAGTTTCGTCCCACATACGGCATACATAACCAATGATCTTAACTAGACATGGCGAAGCAAGATCATCAGTCTAAAACACTCGCTGAAAGTTATCTGGAAATCTTCCTTGGCACAACCTAATTATGTGCGATATATGTCCGTGTCAGCAAAGCCGGACGGCATTTCGAATAATTATTCAACATTCCTGATCATTTTCCGATGTGAGCAGCCGGCTGGACATGACCTTAATGTCAAGACGCACTTAATTACCCGACTATCGAATGCGTCCGCCGTCGTATATTTGTTGACGATGACTCTATTGCTCCTCATTCAACGCAAGCGCACTATCAGCGCACATGGCCAAAGTGCAGCAGCGTTTTTAAACTGAGCTAAATTGATTGCTGCAGGCGGGACCGAGCGGGCTCGATCGTACCTTTTTAGAGCGATGGGGTGATGCCTAAAAAGCGGACGCGTTTGCTGGTGTCAATTTGCGCAGCATGTCCCCATCGCTCGGTATTTTTCAATGTCGAGGCCTGTCGTTACGTGATGCACAAGGCATGACAGCCTTTAATAATCATTAAAATAGTTCTCTGCGAGTGCGACCAAGAACGTGCTTTCCTGTTATCGCACGATACCCGAAAATCGGGCCCGGTCGCGGGCGCCGTGCGTAATCTGGCAGGAAATCTTGCGGAAGTGTTGGTCTGCTGGCGCCCTCTACATTCGACAGGTAGTGCATGTGTCGCCCCCGGGCGCAGTTCCCACGGCATGTAACGCCCAACGTGTTCTCCGGATGTCAACTGCACTGCTTGGCCTTTCATGAACATTGAAAGCCTTCGTGGAGGGTACGGCCTTCTGCGTTTGAATGCTCTTTGGAAGGGATTATGGCTGCCAACGCAATATGAGGCTGGCGGACGGCACCTATTTGTGTCACCCCTGGCATCGCAGTACTGAACGCAGGCGGCAGGCCGGAGTATGGTCGAGAAGATACGGAAGCCATTGCAAAACTATCGATAGTCGTTCGCGGAGGGTGCATTCGTATACATTTTAGACACCCTGGGAAGACTATCAACTGGAACCATGGTATGTTGCTCAGCCGGCGGCACATATTCGATTGCTTTGACTCCCCTGACCGCGCATTTCTGAATGAAGGAGAAGAGTTTGGCTGCAAAAGAGCGGCAGCCATTAAAAAACAAACAAACCAACTACAGATAATCGTAGGCAGGGAGCAGGGGGCACAGCCACGCACGTCTGATAGCATTGTGGGTGGTCTATCAACTGACACCGTATCGGTGCGCACGGCCGGACGCACACATTCTATTACTATGACTCGTAACAACGCAACATCGAATGCGAGCGGCCGAACAGTGTATTTCCTAAACCATGGCAGCCTTTTAAAATTATGTACAATCGTGCGTACAGGATGCCACCTTCCGCATGTAATGCCACTGTGAGCGGGCTATCAACTGGCACCGTTATCTTGTACTCGGCCGAAAAAACATCCGTTTTCTTGGCATTTCTGCCACATAGCGTATAACTGAATGGGGGCAGACGCCCGTAGCGGTGTGGATAAAATGCATCTGCCATATCAAAATGCTTATAAGCGCGCGCAGAGTGCCAGACCAGAGGATATCATTTCTGTGCGCATTAAACAGCATTTTCAGGGGGCTTCCAACGGGCACCGCAGTACATTGCTCGACTGCTAACTCCTCTTATCACACCCACTGACAGCGCATTACCAAATACAGCAGCCGGGGGAGCTTGGACTTGCTGACTTATAGCAGCCTCCAAAAAAATTATACCCATGCGCCGAAGGTGCGGGCGAGCCCCGGTTGCCGACCGACATCAAACATGCCCAGCGGCCAGAACAGTCCGTCCCAGGTAACCGGGTAAGCGACCGCTGACATACCACACCAGGTCGGGGAGGGGGAATGCGTAATCACCTACACCGCAACATGGGGCTACAATGTGATGCATTCACATTTTCCGGTGCATCTTGCGATTGAGCGCACGTAAATAAACAAAATTAACGGGTCACAACGGTACGAATATAGAGGTCAAAATTGTGCGCTTCAGACAATGAGCGAGTCTGTGTATTGCTCAATAGCACATACAGTAGTGCGCGAGAGTAAAAGGCATATTTTAACTACCGGCTTTTCGTTTGAAAATGGACTTGTGTGCATCCGACCTGCCCTTCTGTATGTGTATAATTCATACATGTCTGTCCCCAGGGAACTTCAGAATCAGCGACCAACAAAAAACAACAACATTTCGGTCACAAGTAAAACAGATTCATTCATCACCATCATTATCGCTGCTCTCACTCGCTGTTCCCACGCTTAAGTCATCGAATTCGTCCGACAAACCATCATCCACCCCTTCCTTCGCACGGTCAATTTTTGCCCTCATATCGGCACCAAATCTTGTCGGATCGCTTTCTGGGTTGCCCCTCGTCTTCGCCATGTAACGCATCAGAGTTCTTCTTTTGCGCTCCGGCAGGCTTTTGAGCTCTTTCTCGAATTCTGCGTCTTGCTTCATTTGCTCCTGGGGAGTTAACACCGTCTTCTGAACCACCTCCTTGGACTCTCCGCATTTCTCGCACACTCTCAGGGACGAAGCGCACTTTTTGCAGATAGTCCGGTATGCCGCCGTGATCGACTTCTCGTGACATTTGTTGCACGTTTTTGGTGCTGTGAGGGGCTTATACTTTTTGTACTTGATCTTCCAATCGATCACGTCCTTGCATCGTTGACACACGCCGTGAACTTCCATGCTGTTCAGCATCTTGGTTCTCCTTGATGTGTCGTGCATGCTGTTATTAAAAACGGCGACATTTTTGTGTTTTTGGGCTCTGGTTCTCTTAGCATTACCTTTTTGGGAGCTCATTTTTTGTTCGATTACACTTTATGTTTTTCAGATCTGTAAAGAGAATAAGTGATCAATGTTCTGGATACCAAATGACACACATTCATCATAAGCCATTTCTTACAGTTAAGCCATGATAAGAGGAATGCCATAGATTTGCACAGGTTTATGTTAGCTGTGTGTAGACAATATTGCCACAGAAAAACAGGGCAATGCAAATTTGCAAACAAAAGTTGTCCTTTTTCTGTTACTCTAAAAATAATACCCAAGTCAATAAATCACAACATAACAGGAAACAAACAAACAAAAAACAGAGCATGTAACATACCAGAAAAATTATTGCCAAATTTCCTTCAATGGCCACACAAATACTGTTTAACTCTTTACAATATCTTTCACCAGCCAGGTATGCAGCAATATGTGCCAAGGCTGGACATAAAAGTCATTAGTGTCACTTTTCCACTATTTTCTTATAAACAGCATGAGTTTCAGGACATGAAGATGAAATAATGCATGGACAAGCCACATCCAGTCAGTGTGAGAATTAATTGACTTACAGACCTGACAACTTGATTGAATTATACACCTGACAAACAAACAACAAATAAACCAGTAAATTTGTTATTCTTTCTCCCATTTCTTTTTTACACAAGGAATGAAGTTATAACTAAAGCCTTACAGTTGTAAACAGGTGACTCACAATAAATACTGGAGACTGAAGGATACTTTAACCACCCTACCCGGGTTCCTAACACCCATTTCAACATTGTTCCATGCAAAACTCATAAAAACAGCAACAGAAACGTAACCCAAAGGCAGCATCTCACCAAGAAACACTGTCACTGGAGATCACAACACCACAAGAGTGATTGCATGCATTGATACTTTCCAAATTGTATTTCATATACTGGAAAGTGATTTGTTGAAAAAATATACTGATACACTTGAATCACCCCCAAAAAACGTGCACCTATGTGCAAAACAATACCGCGGCACAATATTCCACCAATGCGATTCTCACTGACTCCTCAAACTAATAACACGCACGTGCAGCGAAGGAAATATGTGGGGTACCTATGTAGTTTACTTTGGCGCATTACGTTTCGTCCTGTCTGCGTCGGAAATGTCTATACGCTACATTATATGGTAGTATATTGGAAATACGGCTCATGAAAGTAGCCGCAGAAAAATCCTGCTTTGGCTGACCTTGTCGTCATTTGAATCTTCAAACTCCGAGATATTATTGACCTAATTCTCGATGTCATATTTCCCATGCGTGTTGCCGAGGTGTGCAAGGGAAATTGCTACAAGATTTTACGAACACGCCTTGGACTACGCTGTCGAATTCCCTTCAAAAAGTAGATAAACTTTTTTTGCATTGTATATGCCAGCATAGGTGATAAAACTCGCGCCGCAAGGGGGTGTATTTCGATTCGTGTTTTCTTGGACCACCGCCCGCCGTCATGTCCCCAAATGGCCAAATGGGTTTGAAATAAGGAAGAATCGGTGTAATTGACATCTAGTGAACGATAGGAATGTAAGAACCGAACTGCTGTCATGCTGTTTGCTCCGTGTGCATTCCCCTGTAGGCATTACCCGAAGTGTTTGATCATTTTGGTCCTGTTGGCATTCTCAAAGCAAATTACAGGTGGCATCTACCAAACTGAATCTTTTCCCACCTGTGCTGTTACATGTGTGTACCCTCCATGCTTACCACCTTGGGGCAGTGCAAGTTCTCCCAGGCTGGGGCTTTGACAGTCGATGTTTATCGCCTGTCAGTGCTTTTTAGACTGATCATTAATTTTCAAAAGGTTTCGGCCTCAGCCTGTCTGGGTCATTGCAAAAAGCTGTCCCCTTTTCCAGATGCCTCTCTGACATTGGTGTGTTGAACCTTGTGATTATGTATGCAATTCGGCTTTTTTTTACTTGGGTACCTGTATTGCCGACGGTGGGGAGAGAGCTACGCTGGCTGCAGGGTTCCTGTACTGCCGTGATGGAGAAATGCTGTTAGGTATCAGCCGACGTGGTGACGTCACTGAAAATGGGTTTGCATCCATCGGGGTTCTTTTGGGCCGACTGAAGGCTACAAGGCATTTGCTAGCGATATGATGTCACTGGTATTCGACTGGATATGTGACGTCACTGGTTGTGATGCTTTAGGGCTCTTTTGGGTGCAACGAATGCCGTAAAGCATCACCTGACGATATGTCGTCGCTGGTATTCAATGAAACATCAGGCGCAACAGGCCTTATTCCATCTTTACCTTTCGTACCTGTCTGCTGCAAGAATTTGCGTGCCGAATAAAAGCTTGACCGAATCACCTGAATGTGTGACGTCACTAATCATCACTTGATACGAGTGCACTTAGGCCCTACGGCCGCGGTGTATCATGTTCCGTGAAATATCACCGGGTATCGTGACATCACTGATTTTCGACCAAATATTGGTCGCAACAGGTCATGCTTCATTTTTACCTTCGTACCTGTCTACTGTAAGCACTGGCGTGATGAATAAAAGCTACCAAATCACGTGGGTGTGTGACGTCACTGGTCATGCATTTTTATGGATCTTTGGGGGCCAACTGAGAGCCGTAAAGCATACCCTAATGATGTGACGTCACTGGCATTCGACTGTGTGTGATGTCACTTGTGATCAGATTTTACGGCCTCTTTTGGGCCGACGAAAGGTCATACGACATTAACTGAAGATGTGACGTCACTGGTATCCGAATAAAATTCAGGCGGGACAGGCCATGCTCCATCTTTACCTTTGGTACCTGTCCATTGCAAGCATTTGAATGCTGAAGGAAGGCTCTGCCGAATTGCCTGAGTGTGTAACGTCACTAACCATTAATTTGTATAGACTGTTTTGAACCCACTGTAAGCCATACCACATCAGCTGACCATATGACGTCACCGGTTTTCGTCTAGATGTCATGCGCAACAGGCCATGCTCTATCTTTGCCTTTCGTACCTGTTTACTGCAAGCATTCGCGTGCTGTATGAAGGTGATGCTGAACCATCTGAGTGCGTGACGTCACTAGTCATGAGTTTATACAGGTTCACGTGGGCAGCCCAATGCAACAAAGCATCATATCCTGTGAAGCATCGCGGGATGATATGACGTCACTGGTATTCGACTCAACATCAAGCGTAACAGGCCATGTTCCATCTTTACCTTTCGTACCTGTCTACTGCAAGCATTCGCGTGTTATATCATGTCATTGGTTAAGAGTTCTTACGGGCTCTTTTCAACCCCCTATATGGTATAATGCTTCAGCTGACGATATGATGTCACTGGTGCTCGACTTAACATCAGGCAAAACATGTCATCTTCCATCTTTGCCTTTCGCACCTGTTAAAGTATTGGCGAGCCTAATGATGGCTCTGCCGAATCAACTGAGTGCGTCGTCATGAGTTTTTACAGGCTATTGTTGGCCGAGTGAAAGCCATAAGGCATCATCTAACGATATGTTGTCACTGGTAATCCACTAAGTGTGTGACGCCATTGGTCATGAGTTTTCCCGGGCCTTTTTGGGCCGACTTAAGGCCATTAGGCATCAGGTAACGATATGACGTCACTGGTATTCAATTAAGCATCAGATACAATATGTCATGTTTCATCTTTACCTTCCGCACCTATCTACTGCAAGTATTCGCGCGACACATAAAGGCTCTGCCCAATCACCTGAGCGTGTGGTGTGACTGGTTATGAGTTTACGCGGGTTTACTCGGGCTGACTGAAGGACATCAAGCATCATCTGGCGATGTGACGTCACTGGTATTCAACTTAACACCAGGCGCGACAGGCCATGTTCGTCTTTACCTTTCGTACCTGTCTATTGTAAGCATTGACATGCTTAAGTTGAGCTCTGTGAAATCTCCTGGGTGTGTAATGTCACTGGTCATGAGTTCTTTACGGGCTGCTTTTTTGTACCTATAGGGTACAAGACATCAGTTGACGATATGACATCACTGGTATTTGACTTAATCTCAGGCGCAACAGGCCATGTTCCATCTTTGCCTTTCGCACCTCTATACTGCAAGTATTCGCGCGCTACATAAAGGCTCTGCCGAATCACCTGAGCATGTGGTGTAACTGGTCATGAGTTTACGCGGGCTTACTCGGGCTGACTGAAGGACATCAAGCATCACCTGACCTTATGACGTCACTGATATTCGGGCTGTGGCCCAGACTTATGGCCGCTAGGTGGCGCGCTTGATTATTATTTAGCCATCAGGGCATTCCGGACCGTAGCTGCTCAGGGGCGCATCCTGTGATGTCGGGCGGAATAGCTTTGCATATACGTCGGTTTGTGGGCTGGGATCACCTTTGTTTTGTGTTTACGTTTGTTCAAAATTTTAGTCGTTGAAACAGCCCGTTGCGTTTGAAGTTGTTACTTAATGGTGCGCACAATAAAATTAGTGTGCTTAACTATGGTGCATCTCCCACCTCTGCTGCGGAATTTCGTAGCCATAGGTGGCCAAGTGACCTCCTACCAACTGATTATCAGTGACGTCACACACTCAGGTGATTCGGCGGAGCCTTCATATAGCACGCGAATATTTGCAGCAGCCAGGTACGAAAGGCAAATATGGAACATGACCTGTTGCGCCTGATGTTTAGTCGAGCACCAGTAACGTCATGTCGTCAGCTGATGCATTATAACCTATAATGGGTTCAAAAGAGCCCGTAAAAAACTCGTGACCAGTGACGTCACACATTCAGGAGATTCGACGGAGCCTTCATTCAGCACGTTAATACCTTTAATAGACAGGTACGAAAGGTAAAGAAAGTACGTGGCACGTTGGACCTGATGTTAAGTCGAATAACAGTGACGACATATCATCCTGTGATGCTTCACGGGAGGTGTTGCTTTGTGGCCTTGGGCGGCCCAAGTGAATCCGTATAAACTCATGACCAGCGACGTCACCCACTCAGATGATTCGTCTGGAGTTTAGTCGATTACCAGTGACGTCATATCGTCAGCTGATGCTTGATGTCCTTCAGTCAGCCCGAGTAAACCTGCACAAACTCATGACCAGTTACGCCACACGCTCAGGCGAATTGACAGAGCCTTTTTGTAGCGCACGAATACTTGCAGTAGGCAGGTGCGAAAGGTAAAGATGAAACATGGCTTATTGCAACTGATGTTAATTCGAATACAAGTGACGCCATAACGTTATCTGATGCCTAATGGCCTGAACTCGGCCAAAAAAGGCCCGTAAAAACTCATGACCAGTGACGTCACACACTCAGTGGATTACCAGTGACGTCATTTCGTTAGCTGATGCCTTACGGCTTTCGCTCAGCCAAAAATAGTTGGTAAAAATTCATGACCAGTGACGTCGCACACTCAGGTGACTCGGCAGAGCCATCATTTAACGCACCAAAACTTTACAGGTACGAAAGGCAAAGATGGAACATGACCTGTTACGCCTCATGTTAAGTCGAACACCATTGACATCATGTCGTCAACTGATGCATTTTCCCCTATGGAGGGTTACAAGGAGCCAGAAAAAAACTCATGACCAGTAACGTTACACACCCAGGAGACTCGACAGAGCCTTCATTCAGCACGTCAATACTTGTAATAGACGGGTACGAAAGGTAAAGATAGAACATGGCCTGTTGCGCCTGATGTTAAGTCGGACACCAGTGACGTCATATCGTCAGCTGATGCATTATACCGTTTGGGGGTACAAAAGGTCCCGTAAAAAGCTCTTGACCAGTGACGTTACTTACTCAGGAGACTCGACAGAGCCCTCATTCAGCACGCCAATACTTCCAAGAGACAGGTACGAAAGGTAAAGATGGAACATGGCCTGTCGCGCCTGGAGTTTAGTCGAATACCAGTGACGTCATATCGTCAGCTGATGCATGATGTCCTTCGGTCAGCCAGAGTAAACCCGCGTAAACTCATAACTAGTTACACCACACGCTCAGGTAATTCGGCAGAGCCCCTATGTGTCGCGCGAATACTTGCAGTAGATAGGTGCGAAAGGTACAGACGAAACATGGCTTAGATAGAGCATGGCCTGTTGCGCATGATGTCTAGTCGAAACCCAGTGACATCATATCGTCAGCTGATGCCTTGTGGCCTATAGTAGGTTCAAAAGAGTATACAAATTAATGGTCAGTGACGTACACACTCAGGTAATTTGGCAGAGCCTTCCACGGCAATGCTTGCAATGGACAGGTACCAAAGATAAAGGTGGAGCATGGCCTGTCGCGCCCGAAGTTCATTCGAATACCAGTGACGTCACATCGTCAGTCAGTGCCGTATGACCTTTCGTCGGCCCAAAAGAGGCCGTAAAATCTCATGACCAGCGACACGCACAGTCGAATGCCAGTGACGTCACATCGTTAGCTGATGCTTTATGGTCTTCAGTTGGCCGCCAAAAAAATCCGCCAATACTTGCAGCAGACATGTACGAAAGGTATAAATGGAGCATGACCTGTTGCCTGATGTTCGGCCAAATACCAGTGACGTCATATCGCCAGCTGATGCCTTACGGCATTTCGTCGGTCCTAAAGGGCCCGTGGAAACCCACGACCATTGACGTCTTACAATCAGACGTATAGCAGTGACGTCGTTAGCTGACACCTTGTGGTCTTCAGTTGGCCGAAAAGCACCGGTGGAACTCATGACCAGTGACGTAACACACTCAGGTGGTCCGGCAGCTTTCATCCAGCACGCCAATGCTTGCAGCAGACAGGTACAAAGGTAAAAATGAGGCACGGCCTGTTGCGCCCAGTATTTATTCGAATACCAGTGACGTCACGCTATCCGGTGATACTTCGCGGACCATGACACACCGTGGTCGTGGGGCCTAAGTGCACTCGTATGAAGTGATGATTAGGGACGTCACACATTCAGGTGATTCGGTCAAACCTTTATGCGGCACGCAAATGCTTGCAGCAGACAGGTACGAAAAGTAAAGATGGAACGAGGCCGGTCGCGCCTGATGTTTAATCGAATACCAGTGACGACACATGGCCAGCTGATGCATTATGGCATTCAGTGGACCCAAATGAGCCTTACAAACTCACGACCAGTGACGCCACATACCCAGCCGAATACCAGTGACATCATATCACAAGCAAAAGCCTTATGGCCTTCAGTCGGCCCGAAAGAACCCCGATCCCGATCGATGCAAAACCATTTTCAGTGACGTCACAATGTCAGCTGATGCCTCACAGCTTTTCCCCCGCACGACAATACTCGAAACCCTGCAGCTAGCGTAGTTCTTCCCTCCGTCGGCCATACAGGTACCAAAGTAAAAAATTACCTGCAATTCAGGCCAGGCAGATTGGGCTACATTTTCAGCTTAATTTGAAAAAGTTTGCATCATTTGGCATGAAATTACCTTCACATCATAATTCCCTTGTTAGTGGGCTCAGTAACCTTTGCAATTGGTGTTGAAAAATTACATTAAATTGGTTCTGACCTCCTAAGCACTTAAGTTTGTGATATATAGGTGTGCTAAATTGTTGCTGTGGTGCTGCTGCATTCCTCATCTGTAGTATGGTAAGCCTAAGATGTATTTCTGCAGTCCGGCCTCTGGACCCCTTATTCAGTTTGTAGAAAATGTATCCAACAGCAGGATATCCATATGACTGCTCTGGACACCATGTTTTGCTGCATCAACCTCAGACTTTCTCTAAATGTTCTGAGTTTTCAAAATATTTTTGCTTGAAAGCAGAGTATCTTTGTGTGAAATTACATGTGCAGTCTTTTAAACAACTTTAAAATATGGCACTCTATGCACAAACATTGATGGTGACTATGTGCCAAACCCTGAGAGCCCAAATTTATGATGTACATGCACTAAAATTGTTGCAGAGATGTCAGTGTTAATGCTCTGCCTGATATTTTTAGCCTAACATGTATTTTTAGCAGACTGGTCCTACTCTAGTTCCTATGTTCCCATCTCTACATGTTATGGCTCTCTTGCACTGCTTCATCACTTGTCTTCCAGTGGTAGTGGGAGTTGCTGAAAACAGCTACAATGAGACTGCTGATACAATACTATTAGCTTATATCACACAATACCAATATCCAACCACTAATGACCACAGACTGACAGGGCTGCAGCATCCTACCCTTAGACTAAAATAAGTTGGATCATTCCTGATGCAAGGGCCCTTGCATATGCAGACCTATGCTAGCGGAGTGAAATTTCAGGGATGTTCTTGGACTGTTCAAAGCACAGTGAGGGGCTTTCCTTCTTTGCAGTGGGTGTTTAAGTGTGTCTGCGTCATTTGCTTATGTCCCTGCTGTGGCTATTTGCTTATGTCCCTGCTGTGGCTATTTGCTTATGTCCCTGCTGTGGCTATTTGCTTATGTCCCTGCTGTGGCTATTTGCTTATGTCCCTGCTGTGGCTATTTGCTACTGTGTCTGATGCTCAGTTACAACTCTGTGATCTGCATCAACTGGCAGTATCACATGATCCTTTGCTGATGACTTTTCAGCATTCTGCTGCATTTCAACACAGCTTTATTACCAGCCCTTTTCACTGGAAGGCATTTAGACTGATCTTTTCACCATTCAACATGCACTAATGGACATGTTGTTTAAGGCAGGGTGTATACTGTGTACACATGCGATCTGGTTTTGATTGCAGTTCTGGCATTCTGTCCAGGTCTGTGTATTCTGCTGCAGCTGAATGAGGTGGGGGAAACCTGGATACCTGTACTTGGGTATTTGGGGTACCAAACTTGAGTACTATACTTGGGTATTTGGGTAGTATGGTACCATCAGCCACTGTTCTACCATGCTACCTATATGGCTACCATGCTGTTCATTGATGCCCATGCAAGTGTGCATTTTTGGTTTGTTTTTGCCTTGCATAACTGACCATATAAGGCTGGGATATCTTTATTTATAACAGTGTCAAAAATTATTGATGCAAATCCTGCTTGTTAATGGTCTGTTTTTGACACCCAGAACATGCATATGGACCAGGAACACGATTTCCTGGGTCAGATCACATGGCTGTGCTGCCGACTGACATCAACCGTCAGCCTGGGAAGCCCAACTGCCATTACCAACAACCAGCTGAAGAGGATCAGAGCAAATGCTCTGAAAAACATACTGTTTCCTGCATACATTGATCATGGTGAGATGCTGCAGCTTGTTCATGTGGTGAGGTGCACATCATGAAGATGGTCTGCATTTTGCGTCCTCACGAGCCAGATGACTTAAACTGTGTTGGATGTTTTCTTGGAGTCATCGAATTTTCTAAATATTTTATACTAATACTAACCTCTGAAAAACCATTTTACATGCTCCTGTACACCAGGGACTCACTCACAGGGTGCTGGATTTGTGTTTGATGCTTGTTTTATTTGTTTGGTGGCCATGCTTCATTGGACTGAGGCAAGGAGGTGATCTTAAATAGGTCTTATTCAATCCTTTATCCTTGTACTGTAGTGCTCTAGTCTGATCCAAACCTGATTTTGAGAGACTGGCTGTTTGTACTGGTGTCTCTTTTTGTGATACTCCCACACTAATATTTCTAAGAAGTGCTTCTGCGCAGTTCCTGCTGATCTTATTTTTATCAAAGGTAATAAAAGTGTTTGTAATTCATATAGGCATGGTACTGGCAATGTCATATCTGGCCCAGGCAGTTGTCATTGTGCACTAGTATGTCATCCCAGGATTGAATTCTGATGTGTCAAGTGTGCAACAATAATGGTCTGTGTCGAGACTGGTTGAGTGAGATATCAGAGCTGTCACAGTTGTCTAGTCTCCTGACCTGTGACATGTGCCCAGACCAGTCTGGTGAGATATCAGAGCTGTCACTGCTGTCTGGCCCTCTGACCTGTGACCCGTCCCCAGACCAGTCTGGTGAGATATCGCAGCTGTCACAGTTGTCTCCTGACTTGTGACCCATCCCCAGACCAGTTTGGTGAGATATTGCAAGCTGTCACAGTTGTCTAGTCTCCCGACCTGTGACCCGTTTCCAGACCAGTCGGGTGAGATATCGGAGCTGTCGCTGCTGTCTAGTCTCCTGACCTGTGACCCGTCCCCAGACCGGTCGGGTGAGATATCGGAGCTGTCGCGGCTGCACGCCGCTTGGTTCGTGCTGGCCGGCGCCGGGCGGCTGGAGCCAGCAGGCCGGCTGCGCGCCCTGCTGCAGGCGCTGGGGCCGGACCCTCCGGCCGAGGTGCGCGCCGCGCTGCGCCTGCTCTTGGCGCTGGCGGACCGGCGGCTGGGCCGGCCGCCGCCGCCGCCGGCCGTCGGACACTTCGGCTCCCGGCTGTGCCCCAGGGTGAGGAGCTCCGCCCCCCGTCGACAGAGGCTGTCCAGCCTCGCACATGCAGCGAGGCGATGTGCTGTACTCACTTTCACGGTAATACTATGCTTTCCCTATTCGTTTGGCTGGTGAAATGAAGATAACACATCAGCGTAGGTAAAACGCCCCTTTTATTTCGATTGAGGATGAATGCATTAACATTTTATATCGTTAAGGACTTGATTTCTGGTGGGGACAGTCGACTTGAGATCATCGTCGGAAAGCAGCTATTTGCGCAGGATGCATGCCGACCGCAATGCATTCTCACTGTGGTGCTGCACGCAGGCAACGTGCGCTGAGTGTCACGGCATCGATATGTCGCCCGCCACACGGTGGTCTTGTGTACCGGTCCCCGCCGTCTGGTGTCCGGGGTCAGTGCACCGGCGCATGCCTCGTCTCTGACGGCCTCGCTGCCCCAGACGCTGTGGGCCAGCGGCGAGCCGCCCGAGTACAGCACCGAGTACATGGTGCCGGAGGAGTCGCGGCTCTACATGCAGTTCCCGGCCGGAGTGTTCTGCGCCGACCCGCGGCTGCCGGCCGGCGACGCGCCGCCGCCGGGCCTGTTCGACCGGCCGCCCGGCGAGGGGCTCGGCCTGCTGGGCGCGCCGACACAGTCTCAGCCCGGCGGGTCAGTGGGGGTTGACGCTGTCTGGGCACGGACCGTTTGTCTGGTTGGAAGCCTGTGTGTAGTGTGCAGGCCTGTTAGCAGGATGTCATCGTCATGCGTTGGAGTGGTGCTGCAGGCTAGGAGTAGTTTGGTCTTCTTTTTGTTTTTGTTTGTCACCTCACGTATATATATGTGGGTCTCCGGTACTTGCGTTAGAATAATATCTCGGGCATTGTGTTCTATTGGCGTTTCGTTACCGATGCGCACGTGTGTATGTTGAGCTTGTCGGTATTCGGTCCTGTCACAGTAACAATAATTAATAACTGATTGGATTTAAAGATATTTCGCTACAAGATATTTGGACGAATGTGTGTTGCCCTGGCATTTACCCCTTCGTGAGTGCGTGAGGTCGTTTCTCACATCAGAAGGTTCCCACATGATACCCATCACCAGTCGCGTTTCCCTGCAGTCCCCGGCTGATCCCACTCTGGTCGGCAGTCCGCTGGGGGCGCTGGTGCAGAGCCGCAGCACGGCGGCCGCCGGGGAGCGGCTGCGCCTGCCGCCGCTGCCCTCCGACCCCAGCCGGGTGCCGTTCGCGCCGGAAACGCTGCGTCCCGCGGCGCTGGCCGGCCCGGAGCCGCACACGTCACCCGCGCGCCGTCAGGTCAGCCGCGGCAGCTGCCGTCGGTGGTGCGCGGCAGTGTTGCACCATGGCGCCATGCCAGACGCATGTCTATTAGCAGACGTTTGGCGTATAGGACTGTTGTGCCTGTAAGAAACCTGTTAGTTTTGGGGGCGAATGTTGTGTCGAAACCACATTATTGGGTTTTGGGGACGTATGTTGTATAGAAGCCACATTATTGGTGTTTGGGGATGCACATTGTATGAAAGTCACATTATTGGTAATAATTGTGTAAAAATCGTGATCGCCACAATCATTGTAAAAATCATGATAACTGAGATCACTGTAAACACCAATAGATCACTGTAATCCATTATTCTGTCGGACTGACGGCAGCCCCTGCCCATTCTGTGACGGTCTGTTGTTTGCCTCAGGAGCCCGACCCGGTCCGGCCGCAGTCGCCGGCCGCGGCCAGCGACGACGGCTGGGAGGAGGCGGCGCGCCTGCCCAGCGCCGGCCGCCTCTGCTGGGAGCGGCGCGGCCGCCGTCAGATGGAGCGCCGTCCGCCGCACCTGACCGAGGCCGGACCGGCGGTGGTGGCGCCGCTGCGTGCGCTGCTGCTCTCCTGGCACCAGGATCACCCCGCGCCGGCGCGGCCGGTGCCGCTGGCCACCCTGCTCGCCCACCTCCGTCTCCTGCTGATGGGACTCGACACAGCCAGCTTCCCGTTCGACGCGGCGCGCGGCACCTTCCGCCCGGCCGCCGGCCTCTGCACCGAGCGATGCTCGCCCGAGGCCCTGGCGACGCGCTGCGGCGTTTGGCTAAGCTGCGGTCTGTGGTGTCGCCGCGTGGCGGCGCTGACGGCAGCCAGCGGCGGCGGCCTGACGCAGCGCGCGTTCACGGCCGCTCTGGAGCCGTGTCTGCGCGGCTACCGCTGCGCCCTGCTGGAGGTTCGCGCCGACTCGCTGGCCGAGTTCGGGCGCCGCGTGCAACCGCTCGTGCGGCTCATGGCACTGCTGGCCGACGTGTGCTGCGTCGGGACTAGCGATGCCGAGATGCCGCAAAAGATGGCACTGGTGTCGGACCTGTACGAGCGCCTGATCGGCGCCTCGGAGCCGACTGAGTGGGCCATGCTTACGCATCTCTTCCAGAGCACCGTCTCACCGTATTTAAGGTAAATGGACTTGCTATACTGTTTATTTGACCGGTTAATAATGTTTACCTTTGCCCTAAAGTTTGGCAGTTATTCAAGAGTACACTTTGTATTTGTAATCCTCTTACCATTTCTAGCCTTCCCCGTGACGTCGCATGCGGAAAAATACCTGCCGGTGTGGGCTGCGTGCCCCGCACGCGTCGCCGTGATCCGCTCACCGGTTGTGCATGTGTGTGCAGGTTTCTGACGGGCTGGCTGATGGAGGGCATCTGCCGTGATCCCTACGACGAGTTCCCCGTGCGGGAGGTGCCAGAGGCCCACCAGAGCCGGGATGAGACGTTCTGGACGTCGGCCTTCCAGCCCGTGGTGGTCGGCACCGATAACGACCATCCTCAGTTCCTCAAGGTGACTCTGGCAGGAGCGACTCTAGGGCTGTGGTCGGCGTCATGCTGGCGTCCCTTTTGTAGCGTGGTCCGTGCTGGGCGGGGGGCGGCCGTCCCACGCCAGTGGGGACCCGAGGTATGACGTGACGCCGGTTGCGAGGCGAGGTGTTCTTCTCGGTCGTGCTGGTGGGTGTCTGTGCACCCACCGCTGGGAATGTCCTTTTCCCAGAGGTGGGGGCTCAGATCATTTTTGTATTAAAAAATATTATGAATATGCTGGTAAGTGTGATGTCGTATGACTGAAGTTTGAGAGCGGGGATGATCCCTCAAGATCCTCAGCCCCGCGTTGAGTATGACTCGCCGTGCGACAGCTGGCGGTGGAGTGTGTGGTGACCCCAGGCTGTACCCACAGGATCTGTCGGGCAGCCTGTACCAGTGCGGCCGCTCGCTCAGCCTGCTGCGCCTGTGCGACCCGGACCACCCGCTGAGCCAGGCGGCGGACGAGCGCCGCGTCCGCCTGGCCTTCAGCCTGCCGCAGCTGCGCCGCATCCAGCAGCAGGTTGTCAGGTCAGCCGGCAGAGGGCCCGCCGACTCGGGGGGGGGGGGGGGGCAGGTGAGGTGGGATCGTGGTCTGGGGGTACACCACTGAGAGTGAGTGAGAGTTTGGTGTCCTGCAGAGCGGGCTTGCATTCAGGGCTGGTCCGGTGCAAAATACTTCAAGCGTCTTCTTTTTTTGGTGGGAGGAGAGAAGAGACAAGTTCAACCCCATTGCTATGGAACTTCACACTGCACTGCATGTGTCTGTGTGCTGAAATGTATTAAATGGTTGAGTAGCAGCTGTTTCAATTGTGACGAAGTGCGATTTAGAGAAAGTCTTGTATGATTGCCATCATTGATGCCACAAAGCACTCTATGCCAGTGCTTTGTATGATTGTCATCAGTTAGCCCCATGCCAGTGTCCTTTGTGTGCGGTCTATCCTTGGTAGACAGATCCAACATCATGCTAGATGATATAATGTATGGCAGATCAGGGCGTCGTGCTTGAGTCGGTTGAGAGAACTGCGCTGAAACTTTTTAGGTTCTTATTTGCTGAACATCTGGCAGGACGTGCCAGATGGCTGTTTGTGAACCTTTTCCCACAAAACCTATGGTTATTGATGTTTCAACTAAGTACTTTACTGACGTGGGGTTTTGTTTTTAAACGCCAGTTTTACTGTACTTAATTGGTGTTAAAGCAGCCAGATTGCTTTTACATTGGTCGGGCTGCAGAAAGTCACTGTGATTGCTTGATCATGGATGAATAATTTTTCAGACTATGGTCCTTGACTGGTGCGTCAGTATGTGCACAGTGCTACGGTCAGATGTCGTCGGGTGGTATTGAGTCCTCAGAAGGATTGGATGGCATTTGACTCTTAACCATGTTTGTGTCGCAGGTTGAATGTTATTGGAATTGCTAGGATTCGAACTGGGGTCTTCTGATTGCGAGTCCAGCGCCCTGTCAACTGAATGTACCGGGAAAGGCCGTGTGCATCCTATTCAGTGACACGACGGACGAGGTCTATAGTCCGAGCAATTGTTTCATCCGTGGTACTAATCTCTCCCAGCAATTCGCAAATATTCCACGAAACTATGGTTGACTGATCCTGGTTTACCTTACCCTTATCGTGTAAGTCGTCAGTTTTCTTTACACTGTGACCTAGCTCCAGTTAATATGACTGCGTTATTCTTCCCCAGTAAACTCCATCCTATGATCCCACAGTGACCCCGATATTGTGCCCTTGCGCCGGTTATAACGATCGTTTTACACTTCGTCAGTCCCCCGCCATCGTGCCTTGTCTACATTCCCTCCAGTGCGTGGTCCTCTGCTAGTTCTGACCCCCCCCCCCCCCCTCCCCCTCCCACAGCTATGAGGCTGAGATGCAGACCCACCTGGCCAACACGTTGGCTCGGCACCTGGAGCAGCAGCAGCGGCAGCGACAGGAGCTGGAGGCGGCTGCCAGCGCTCACCGCCAGCTCACCGTCTCCTCCATACAGGGTAGGGCGGCGGCAGGGACGCGGGCAGGTGTTAGGGGCGGGGAGGACGGTGTGGGAGGGAGAGGCATCGTCGGACCGTGGTAGTGCGGTGGCTGGCTGCCCCCTCCCCCCCCTCCCCCCTCCCACACCCACACACATACTCTGGACGAATGGAAACGTGCAACACATTCCCCTCTGCTCGGTCAGAGTGACCTCCATTTGACTGAAGATGTTGTACTGTCGCTGCGCAGCATTCGCTCCGTATTGTCGGAGCACCCGGCGCTCGAGCATCTTCTGCGCGCAACCGTGCCGGCGCACCCTGTCTGCGATTGTGCTTTGTTGCCTCGCCGACAGACTCGAAGAAGAACAGGCTGGACGATGTCGTTCGGATCGTTATTGACCATCACTGGGCACCGTGCCTTGTTTCTGAGCCAGTTCTCTTTTCTCAACCTAAGGGGTCCGTTCTTATTCGTCACGTCGACCAATGCGATTGCCCCCTCCCCCCACACCCCTTTTCACGGCGGGCTCTGCAACAAAACTCCCGATGCGATCAAGCAGGTCGCCACCTGACGGGCCCACTGTCAGGAGGCGGACAGACCAGCAGGTGCGCGGCGGTGGGAGCCAATTCTCATCCATACCGATAGACACAAGCAGCCCGTATCTAGCCCCCGGGCGCCGCGGCAGCCGCCAGAGCCGCCGCCGGGCCGGCCCGCCCCGCCGACCCCGGCCGCTGACGGCGTCCGCCGCCCGGCAGACACGATGCTGGCGCTGCGGCGGCGGCGAGCTGAGGCCCAGCGCCGGCTACTGGCCGAGCAGCAGCGGGCCGTGGAGGCGGAGCGCGCCGGCCGGCGCCAGCGCCGCCTGGAGGAGCGGGCTGCTGCATGAACGGGCCGACCGTGAACGCGCGCAGGACGAGTTGGCCGCGCTGCGGCGCGACAAACCAGGCGCGGTGAGTGTCGGCACGGGCGGGGCTCGGCCGCCGGCGGGAGGTGCCGGGTTAGGATGAGCGGCGTTGGCCCGGACGGGGCGGGGCCGCCGGCGGGAGGTACCGGGTTAGGATGAGCTGCGTCTTGCGTTGGCACGGACGGGGCTCGGCCGCCGGCGGGAGGTGCCGGTTAGGATGACCTGCGTCTTGCGTTGGCACGGACGGGGCGGGCCGCCGGCGGGAGGTGACGGGGCAGGGTGAGCAGTGTCTGCTCGTGCTGCACAGATGGCAGCGAAGTGACCTGAACCGTTAGCACCGTATGTGCTGCGCCGGCTTGGACTGATCGTGACGTGGGCTAGATGGAGTAGGGATGCGTTAATATGTTTTGCTTACTCAACATCTTGTGTAGCCTGATATCTCACTGTATTAGGGTTAGGAAGTTTTGGCGTTTTGGTGGGCCTTTCCATTGTTTTTTTCCCTTCTCCTGTGACATCCTTTATTCTATGACCATTACTCTGTGACTATTCCATTCGTTTTATCCATGGCTATTGCCTGCCTCCTATGCACGGTACGTTGGAATCGGTTCGAACCATTCGCTCGCGTGCCGCGCACGCCGTGTGGCGCCTGGCGCCCGGCTGGCGCGCGCCGGCTGGAGCCGCGCCGTGCCGACCGTGCCGACCTCACGCGGCCGACACTGACGGCGTCGGCCGGTCCACAGGCTCTCCCGGATGGAGCGACTGGCCTCGCCGGCCGAGATCGCCGCCGCGCGCCGGCAGCTGGGCCTGTCGGAGCCGGGGCAGCCTCCGACGTCGCCCGCCCGCCACGAGCCGATGCACACCAGCCCGGACGCGTCTCCCGAGGCGGGGCCGGCGGCGTCGCCCGAGACGGAGTCGGCAGCGTCGCCCGAGGCGGAGCTGGCGGTTGTCTCCTGAGACGGAGCCGGCTGTGTCTCCTGAGACGGAGGAGCCGGCCGCCTCTCCGGGCGGGTCGCAGGAGACAGCCGAGGCCGGCTCGACTGAAGCGACATCGCCCGCCGGTGATTGGACACCTGTGGACGGCGAGCCGCTGCTGGGGCACGAGACCGGAGACGGGAGCCGAGACGACGCCGGAGACGGCACGGGAGATGTCATCGGAACCGGCACGGATCACAGTATTGAGGACAATCAAGGGAACAAGGTGCGAAACAAGATCGGTGCGTGCACGGAGGACACAACCGACGGGAAGAACGGCGACGACACCGAAGCCAGCCAGGCCACTGTCATCGAGGACAGCGCTGCTGACGCGCTGAACGCCAACCAGCCGCCGGCCGCGGCGGACGAGAACGCTAACGTGCGCCCGGCTGACGTCACCGGCCGCAACGTGACGTCACGGGCTGAGCTAGCCGAGCGGCGGCGGCGGATCCGGCGGCGAGCGCTGGCGGAGGGCGAGCCGCCGGCCGCCGAGGCCGTGCTGGTGGACCAGATCGGCGGCGAGGTGAGGTGGACCGGGCGAGCGGGCGGCGCCGAGCGGCGGCCCCGCTGGGACGCGTCAGTGGATAATTCAACCAGGCTCGCATGGTACTTATGGATGTTGGTGAAGGTTTATTCCTGCTCATTTTCCCCTAACAGAGCCCGGTTAGGTGTTTTCCGCTTAGGAGCTTAGGCAACTATCAGTTTGCCTCACCAGATTAATATTTGAGTTGCCTGTAACTTCCCTTGCCAGGGATGATATCGGAGAAGGCTGACTGAAGACGCGCGTAGTCAGTGCCAGCCCCTTCGTATTCATTGGACCGCGGCTATCTGGACCCAACGCATATCACTCCCGGATCTGTCAAAACAGATGCCGCGTATGCATCGTGCTCCGCCGTTTGTGGCCGATGTGTCCGACGGAAGTGGCTCTGTCATTTGGAGTCTGGCAGCAGCCCAGCCGGCCCCTGTCAGTCCGTCCGGCCCAGGGCGGCCGGCCGTGTCGGCCCCCTCCCCTCCCCTCCCGCCGGGCCGTATTCAAGTGTCGCGCGCGGAGGGCCCGGCAAACACTCTTCGCCCGGCGCGGGTTTGCTTTTCGACGTGAGCGTCGGCAATTGCCTGCCGGCCGATGCCGCGCGACCGCCGCGTCGCTGGACCGTGTTATTACGGTTGAAAAAGCGCTGTGAACCGGGCTTGTTTGTCGTTGTCGACATGGCGTTTTGTCCCAGCGTGATGTCGCCGAAATGCCGTGCGACCACGATGTGGCTGTTGGCCGCTCCCATCGTGGCGGAACGAAGTTGCATCACGAACGTCCTCACCTCACACAATCTCGCAGCAATGTGGATGCAAAAAGTATCTGCAGTTTGCCGCCGTTCTCGTTGCTGTTGCACGGTTTTGTCCCTGATAAATGTTTGTGAATAGGCTCTTCGCAAGAGATGTAACGGCCAACAACCACGTGCTCACTGCTTTCACTCACTCACTCACTCACTCACTCACTCACTCACTCACTCACTCACTCAATCAATCAATCAATCAATCAATCAATCAATCACTTACTTACCCACCCACTGCCTTCCACCGTTTGTGCATCATCACAAAATGTGTTTTCTGATCGAAAGCTCATGTTTTTGTTTTGGTCTTCCCGATAGGAATGACCCCGTCTAGCATACCTATTTGTCTTGCCCTTTTTATTAACTGCGTCCACCTTATTATGCCGTGATACCCTCTTCTCCCGAGTATCTTTTGTTTGAATATGTTTTTATCTAGAGCCTCTTTCAAGGAACTAGTGCTTCCACATATTGGTCCCTGCGCTTGCATTACACGTGCTTGGAGCGTCTTCTGGCCCTGCAGCGGCTGTATGTCTGTTGTTTCCGTACATCTGTGGGGTGGCCAACGAACGCGTTCCCGGTCGCCCGTCCCTGCATCGACCGTCATCTTTCCCTGCATGGACCGTCGTTTGTACCTGCATTGGACGTCGTCTGTCCCTGCTTTGAACGTCGTCTGTCCCTGCATTGACCGCCGTCTGTCCCTGCATTGGACGTCGTCTGTCCCTGCATTGACCGCCGTCTGTCCCGTGCCGTGACAGCCGTCCGTCCTGGGCCGGGTCTGTCTCCGGTATGACTGCGGTCTGTTCTTGCCTTGACTGCCCCATGTCCCGTGCCGTGACAGCCGTCCGTCCTGGCCTGGGTCTGTCTCCGGTATGACTGCGGTCTGTTCTTGCCTTGACTGCCACATGTGCCGTGCCGTGACAGCCGTCCGTCCTGGGCCGGGTCTGTCTCCGGTATGACTGCGGTCTGTCCTTGCCTTGACTGCCCCATGTCCCGTGCCGTGACAGCCGTCCGTCCTGGGCTGTCCAGGTGCTGAAGCGACGCGGCCGCAACGTGCACGGCCACGCCACTGACTCGTGCATCGAGCGCATCATCTACTACGGCCGGGCGGAGCCGGAGGCGCGGCCGGCGCCGGTGCCCGGCGGCCGGCACGAGGTCACGCCCCGCTCCGGCGACGCCGTGGTCGTGTTCGAGCCGCCGGACTTCACCGGTACGTGGGGCGCCGCCCCCACCGACGGGGCGCGCCTTCAGGGCGCGCTGGCGGCGGGAAACGCCAGGGCAATGGTATCCACGAGCCCGGAGGCGTGGGGGGGGGGGGGAAGGGAGAAACACTGGAAACGGACAGTTTTCGTCTGTGGGGGAGGTGGGTCGCGGCCATCGACAGTGGATATGTTTCTGGGACGCCTGTTTTCGTGGACTCTTGTCGTTGCCTGGATTAGAGCTGGCCGTGCCGGTCAGTCTCAGGCAACACCGTTTGGGCACCTGTACTGGCCGCCCAAGCCATACATTTCCGGATTGACGGTGTTGGGCGACACAGTCCAGGGACCGGGGCCGATGCTCGAAGTGGCATCAGTCTGCCGCGAGGCTGCGACCGGAGCTTGGCTCGGTCCTGGCCGGCGCAGCTCACGGGCGTCAGGAGTCGCTCTCCTCCGCCAGCTCGTCATCGATGTCTGCCGCCGGCCCGCGCGGCTCTCCACGCCGGCAGCCGTCCCTGTGGGCCCATGCCGGCCCCTGGCGTGGCGCCACGTGCCTCTGGGCAGCGGTCACGGTCCACGCGGCGGATCCGCCTCTAAGCTGCGGCAGTAACGACGCCGCTGTGTGATTGCAGAGCGGCCTGGCAGAGCTGGCCGGGCTCCCAGTGGCCGCTATTGTCCAAAGTCCCCGCCGACTGGGCGGACGGCGACGGGCGACCCGGTCCACCGCCGTCGCCGTCGCCGTCGGCTGGCCCAGTCCGGCTTTACTGCGCTCTGGGGTGGCCCGCTGCGCGCCGTCGCGCGCCGCCCTTGCGCGGTAATCGTCTCACGAGGCCGGATGAGCGGATCTGGACGGCCGGCCGGCACGGGGCCGCCTGGGCACCGGGCCCGCGCCTCCTCACCCAGGGGTGGGCTGGGTCACGGCACGGGCACTGTGGCACGCCGTCTGGAGTTGGGGGTCCCGTACTGCATTACAGTAGCCGATGTGGGGATGGGGATCATAGCGTCGCGAAAGAAGACTGTCGGACCGTTTTGTGCGAATACGTGATCGAGGTTTGCACAAAGGCCCGTGCTTGACAAAAAACAAAACAATGCGGACGAAAGCGGACGGAATATCTGGAGCTTGCTTGTCGGTACACGGCAATCTGTAGTAAATGATTCTTCTCTTTGACCTGAGAGGGCAGAGCAGAGCATAAATCCATACTGCGGTCCGGGCGGCTGACCCGCGGGGTCATTTTGTAATTTATCTTTGTTTGAAGTATTCCGCCAGCCACCAAATATTCCTGCCGCCGCCGAATCACGCTCTGTTGGATGTGGCTGGTCCCTTGAATGCGGTCGGCCGGCGGGTTGAGTAATGGTGCCGGCCTGTGTGCTGCGCTGGCCGACTCCGGCGTCATCTGTCACGGCGGCGTCCCACCAGACGTCGCCTCCGCCGCTGCCTGACTGGTTCAGTGTCGGCTGACCCCGTCACCGCCTGCCTGACTTGTTCAGTGTCGGCTGACCCCGTCACCGCCTGACTAACTAGTTCAGTGTCGGCTGACTCCGTCACCGCCCGACCAGTTCATGTCGGCTGACTCCGTCACCGCCTGACTAGTTCATTATCTGGTGACTCCGTCACCGATGGTTCATTATCGGCCGACTCCGTCAGCGCCTGGCTAACTAGTTCGTGTTGGCTGACTCCGTCATCGCCTGAATAAAGTTCAGCGCCGGCTGACTCCGTCATCGCCTGACTATAGTTCTGCACCGGCTGACTCCGTCACTGCCTGACTAGTTCAGCGCCAGCTGACTCCGTCACTGCCTGACTAGTTCAGTGTCAGCTGGCTCCGCCGCTTGCCTTAGTAGTTCGGTGCTGGCGAAATTCTGCCGGAATCCGGGCATGTTTGAACAGCGCTCGGACTAGTATCCTTTTTGTAAGCCGTTGTTCGCTGGAAATTGAATCTAGACCTGCTGAAGTCCTGTCCAAACAACGTATAAAGCATTCCAATCATTGCAAACGAAAATAGACCACCATTTGATCTGTGCTCTTCATCATAATGTAAATCTTCTCAATTTATTCTGAATTCCGCTTGCGAAAATCTTGATGTAATGATGCTGTTTGGTTTGCATGCTGATGGAGGGCGGGAAGTGGAAAACAGATTTCGTGCGCCGTTCGTTGCGGAGCTCTTGTTTTCGTCCTCCCGGGCACTATACTGCCCGTGCGTACACGTAGCTTAACGAACTGTACGTCAGACGCCAGTCCGTGGATCTGTATCGTTGTGATATTGAGCCCCGAGTATCCCGAGTGCGATTGCACGCAGCCCCACGGCTGAGGCTGGCCACTTGATACAGCGGCGGCTCGGGGTTTCCGTTGACCAGACGTCGCCTGACCCCGGCTGTGGCGGCCCGCGGCCAGACGCCAGCGGTCGGGCGCGGCTGGAGCTCAGCCGCGGCCCTGCCGACCTCCGCGTGCTGCGGCCGCCGGGGCCTCGGAGATGGTCCGCCCGTGTGCAGCGCAGTGAGAGTGGCCGCGGTGACTCCTCCGTTCCCGTGTCCGCCCGTGTGCAGCGCAGTGAGAGTGGCTGCGGTGACTCCTCCGTTCCCGTGTCCGCCCGTGTGCAGCGCGGTGAGAGTGACTGCGGTGACTTCTCCGTCCCCGTGTCCACAGGTTACCTCGTCCGTCCGTCCTTGTGCAGTGCAGTAAGAGCGGCCGCGGTGACTTCTCCGTCCCCGTGCCCACAGTTGACCTCGTCCATCCGTCCTTGTGCAGCGCAGTGAGAGCGGTCGCGGTGACTCCTCCGTCCCCGTGTCCGCAGGTGACCCGCTGGTCCGCCCGCGTGCGGCGCAGTGAGAGCGGCCGCGGTGACTCCTCCGTCCCTGTGTCCGCAGGTGACTTGCTGCGCCCGGCCGGCGCGGGCCCGGGACGGCCGTCGGGGGCAGGCTCGGACCCCGATGAGGATGACAGCGAGCAGCCTCACTCGTCACGGCAGTTCTCGCTGGCCGGAACACTGCACCGTTCCGTGGCACTCCTGCTAAAAGCTCAGTGAGTATGCGGACAGGGCAAACTCATCTAGAAAAATAACAGCCGGATGTCGCCCTTGGCTTTTTTTGCAGACGGCCTCGTTTTTTTGTAATCAATGGGGCGACCGTTCTAGCTGTTTGGCTGACACATCAGTGGCCGGGCACTGCACCGCCGTCATGGCACACTCAGCTGCTGGGGCTATATGGCGTGGCCTGCCTCTCACGCCAACAGGAAGGGCGGGCACCGCGGGGAATCGAACACCGTACCTCTGGTTTTCCAAACGTTTAGCGGGTAACGCAGACGCGTTAACTACTACTTTGTCGTCAGCCTAAACCGGACTCTGCTCCGTACGCTTCGGCTAGCTCAGCCGTAATATACCAGCTCTTGGCAAAATGAATCGGGGTCGCACAAGGCGCATGCGTCTGTACCTCGGGATCCCTTGGGTCCACTCTGCTTCACGGCATTTTGCTGAGATATAACCATGCGAATAATTCGGAATTTCAAAATTGTTTTGAACTCTGTTGCAAAGTCCGGGGCCGTCTTGGGACGCATCTACCAACATGTATAACGTGATGCGTAATATACGTCAAAAGTTGGGTGGATAGGTTCTGTGGATGGGTACCGTTGGCACAAGTATTTTTGGTGTTTACTTTCTAATGCAAGTTATATTTAGTACTTTTTATCATTAACACGGAAACACAGCAAAACGACAAAATCACATCGTTCGTAATTTTTCATATGTGCCTCTGGCGTTACCCAAAACACGATGGCCTGCGCTGTTTCTGCCAATTTGACCTCCCTGAGTCCTCCGCTTAGCCATGCGCCTGGCCTCCATCGTGTTCGAGGTGAGCACTTCGTCACTGTTCTCCTGGACACCCCACACTACGACCTGCCGGCCGGCCAGCTCCCGACAATTTGTCTTCATTTAGAGGCGCACTCGGAGTGCTGGAGCGTATTTCGAGCCGCGGGAGGTGACTTCCCTCCAGATGATTTCCAGGCCAATGCCATGTAAAATATCCGCACTTATCTGATGTGGACCATTTCTGTCGGGCTAGCGCTGCTCGCTGCTGGTGATATCGCCGTCGCCGTGGGCTGCGGGGTTTTGGCGTGGCCGGACGCGGCTCCTCGGTGCTGGCCTGCTCGTGCCTTCTGGTGGCGCGTCCCCCGCTTCTGATCCCTTCATTACGCTCGCGGACAGTAAATGCCAAGCCGCACAATAGGTCCGGCGTCTTTTGATCCTCACATTCCCCTCTGCGTCATATTCTCCGACTGCAGTTATCCGGATCGTTTAGCTGCTGGATCTCACCTTGGTCCCGTGTTCGGCACTAGCTGACTAAGTCACTGCCGACGTAGAGCCCAGGTGACCGTCACCAGGCTATACTGCGTACTTGCCTAAGTGGCCGTCCATAAATATGTTACACGGGAAGGGGGGAAGTCTTTTCACTGAGGCGCAACGAAAGCGTAAGAAGCGAGGGAGGGTAGGTTATGGATGGCGTGATGTTACGCCCGGGTATAGTAGCAAGTCATGCTAATAATGTAAATTAATTAATTCACTAAATCCGAATGTTGTTGGCTTCCTGTCATGACAAGGAATTCGCCCGCCATTTTTTGCATGTGTGGCGCCATTGGGAACCAAACGGACGTTGCCTTTTGGGACGTTACGCTTAACAGCATAACCAGGGTAGCGGGGGCTCGCTCAGAGTAACCAGGGCGTGACCAGGGGAAGGGAGCGTTGAAAATGACCACAAAGGCGTAGCGTGATTTATTGATGATTCCCATCTCACAGATGATGCACCATCTGATCTCCACTTTAATCATTGTTGGCATATTTGCAATCGTCTGAGATGATAGTTTTCTCACCTCTGTTTGAACACGTGACCGTTCAAAATACCGCGCGGAGGGCATGGCTCCCCGCCGTGTCCACCCCACGTCGACCACGTCCTACACCCGGCCTCTGAGGCCGCGGGGCTGTGCGGCAGGCTGTCTCTGGTGAACGCGGCGCTGCTGAACCACCTGCTGGTGGACGCCGGTCTGGTGGAGCACCTGGTCACGCTGCGCCGCTTCCTGCTGCTGGCCGACGGCGAGTTCGGCTCCCGGCTCTGCCGACAGCTGTTCGAGCTGGTCAGTCCGGTGGGGGTCCCTCCCCAGACGGAGGTGGAGTGGGCTGTTGGCTGCCGTCTGTGACTGTCGCACTGTCGCCCGTTCACTGAGTGTGTGTTTCGGATCTAAATATGTCTTGCAGTGGTGTTGACAATCGCCGCCTTCCACAAGTATGCCACCAATGAATTTTGGTATTGGCTGATGCGTAATTATTGGTGACCAGTGATGTGTATGACTGGTGCCAGCCGTGACTGAACTGTACCAGCATTTGACTAACCGGTGTCAGCGCGTGATTGGCTGGTGTCAGGGCGTGATTGGCCGGTGTCAGGGCGTGATTGGCCGGTGTCGGAGTGTGATTGGCCGTTGTCCGGGCGTGATTGGCCATTGTCCGGGCATGATTGGCCGGTGTCAGCGCGTCATTGGCCGGTGTCAGTGCGTGATTGGCCGGTGTCAGCACGTCGTTGGCCGGCGTCCGGGCGTGATTGGCCGGTATCAGCGCGTGATTGGCCGGTATCGGGGCGCGATTGGCCGGTGTCGGGGTGTGATTGGCCGGTGTGAGGGCGCGATTGCCCGGTGTCGGGGTGTGATTGGCCGGTGTCAGGGCGTGACCGGCTAGGCGTGCCCGGCTGGCGACCGCCATGCCTGACGGAGCGCCGGTGTTTCGCCAGGTGAGCACTGTCCGGGCGCCGCACCAGCTGCTGAATCCGGTCACCCTGAACGCCGTGCTGGGCGAGGCGCTGGCCGCCTCCGTCGGCGGCGACCACCCGCTGACCGAGCGGCTCAGCTTCGTCATCAGCGCCGTACCGGAGGTGCTGGACCGCTCCTGTGAGTGCGCCGCTACTGCGGCACCGCGGCGTGTCCGGCTCGCGGCCGGCGTGCAGCATCGGCGTCCGATAGTGTTCTGATTAGTCCGGTCAGTCCGTTTCTAATCTCGCGTTTGGAGTTCACGTAACCACGCTTAAGACGCAGGGATTGGATGGCCCTGTCCTGGGTGAAATTGGATGGCATTCCGGACCGGGGAGTCTTATTGAAGGCGGTAAAAAACGTGTTTCTGTAACTAACCTCTGAAATCGGAGTAACAGTGGAATCGATCGGAGTAACAGTGGAACTCGATTACAACAGGGTGCGGAAGAGCACTAAGTGTCAAAGTAGGGAGCGCGCCGTCTCATGGGATAATTTAACGTTGTGGAATAGCTTGCGAGTACGCGCTGCTTTTGGCAACATCCGTAGTAAGATGCATTTGCTGTTGAGCGATCTGGAAGGGCGCTCATGGCCAAACCGCGAGTGCACTGAGATGCGCTCGTTACCCTGTGTCACTAGTGATTGACAAGTTTCCTCACCAACCAAGCTTTATTTCGAAAGGGCTGTTAAACTTGACGTGGCAAATGAAGAAATAGCCGCATACGGTGGACGATGCATGACAATTGTGGATTTACACATTTATGTGTATATATATATATATATATATATATATATATATATATATATATATATATACACTTACATTTATCGTTGAGGGTCAGCTTTCTAGTGGCTGAAATCCTTTGTTGTCATTTCGAGGTAGAAATAGGGTGGAGGAGCACCAGCGGAAATCCTTCACTTGGTGCCTGGTACTTACTCCGTACACGCAATTTCTTTATAACTCTATGCTTCAACTTTGGTGAGATGGGTAGTAATTTAGGAGGTCTGCACTACTTAAAATCATCCGCTTGAATCACTGCCTGCCTTAACAATGACGTCGCGCATATTCCTGTTTCAGTTGTGCGACGAATTTGATTGGTATCAGACTTTGTTTATATGGTTTATATGGTTTAGTCGTCGTCCTAACCTATAAAAACACATATCGTTATGGGTAGGGCGCCGCGATTCCGTGACAACAAAACATGCCATTCAAGTGCTCGACGTTACTCGACTCGACTCGTTACTCGACGGAGGGCTGAGAGATGCTGCTGTAACTATGGGTGTCTGTGACTGTGAGAGCTTGTATGGCTATTTCAACTTCAGTGAGAGAGCTTCTGTGACTTCTTTAGCTCGGACCCTGCGACCGTCGGCGGTTGACTCCGTCGTGCTCGTGATTCTCGGGTGCTGTGTCGACCCTCACGCGGTCCTTAGCTCGGCGGCGTCACCTCCGCGCGGTGATCACGCGCTCTGCTGTCCCTCGCCTGGCGCCTCCCGCCGTGGTGCCGACCCCGCCTGGTCCCCAGCTCGGTGGCGTCCACCGCCCCCGGTGATCACGCGCTCTGCTGTCCCTCGCCTGGCGCCTCCCGCCGTGGTGCCGACCCCGCCTGGTCCCCAGCTCGGTGGCGTCCACCGCCCCCGGTGATCACGCGCTCTACTGCCCCTCGCCCGACGTCTCCTGCCATGGTGGTGACGCTGCCCCTGCTCCCGGTCCCCAGCGCCGGCGGCGCTGACCTGTATCGACCTGGACTACCGGGCCGGCTGGCCGCACTGCCTGGTGCTGACTGAGCGTTGTCTGCTGCGCTACCGGGCCATCTTCCACCTGTTCCTGCAGCTGCGCCGCGCCGTCTGGACACTCGAGCACACCTTCACCCTGCTAAAGGCCGCAGGTACGATGTCTTTTGACTGGGAGTGGGTGTTATTAGAAGGGCGCTCTCATGGGCTCGTAGAATATATATGGTGGCTGTGATGTCACGGTCAACCGATTGCCTACCCGGAATGGATGACACTCGGGCGGAGAGTCACCGCCGTCTTTTTGATTGCCGCCCAAGTTACTGGATTGTGATGTCAATAAGTCAGGTTGTGACCGTTCGTAAGCTCTGGAGATTGTTAAAATTTGAACTGAACGGCCGCCACCATTGTTCTCAATCGCTGCGGGAAAATGTCCCCGTTGCCGAGGAAATACGGCGTCAGGAAGTTTCAGGTGTTGCGTTTAAAGTTTGTGTCCTTTCATATCTACTCTTTACAATAGTTAGTGTGTGTGCTAGGTTTGTGACTGCTTTGATTTTGGCGTGAGTAGAATTCCTTGGCCTGTATTGAGCGTCGTCTTGTCGATTGCTTTCAGCCAGCCGGTTCCTGCGTGAGTGTTTTTCGAAGCTTAGAGAGAGCCACTACCAGTTATATTTCGTTTCGTTTCGTGCCTGTTTTTCTTCGCGTATGGTTATTTGTACATCACGAGGAAATTCCGTTGTAAGTATGCATCTCTAGGGCCCCGTTCAAGCTATTGCTGAATACCAAAATTGGACCCATCAGAAAATAGCTGTTATTTGAGGTCGCATGCGCAATCCAATCCATCAGCATCCACAGCACGCAGTAGTTGTGTTTGAATGAGGCACGGCTGCATTTTCACCATGATAGCTTGCGTCACCACCGCCCGGCATATTTAGAGGCAGCGCTGTGTAAACACGTTGGGGACCGACTGTGCTGAGCCAGAACGCGTAAAGCAGTGGCGTTTCAGTTTCAGCAACCTGTGATCTCAACACCTGTACTTTGGACCGAATCTTGGTGACGTCCGCGTCATGGTGCCAGCCCGTCTGAGTTAGAGGTCGCATAGCTGAATCATGTGCACAATGAGGAGAGCACCATAACCAACAACCAGTCAGCAGCGCGACGTGCGTACGCGTTGCAAAGATCACGGGAGCCCCGCCCAGATTTGATGAGGTGCGAGGTCTCGTCAGGAGGGCCGTCAAGTTGAACTCTGGAGCGTGCCCACGGAAAGAGCGCATTTGAACGCTAAGTCCGGACACGCGAGCGGGTTGTCCTGCACGGGTCATCATAGCGAAGACCGGTTGGCCGAGCTGTCGCCGGCGCTCGGTGCGGGCGGCGTGCAGCTGCTTGATCTCGTCTCGCCTTACGTGAACATGGCCGGCTCTTGTAGCGTGGCTGGGCGTCCTTCGTTTGCGTCCCGGACTCCCTGGCCACTGTCGCCACATCGAACAGTTGGGCGCGCGAAGAGTGGCTGGAGCGTGAGATGCGCCAGATGGCTTGGCACCATGACATCGAACTTAGCGTCGGGTGCAATCACGGGAAGAGATTCCTCAGACGTGGTGCCAGGCAACTGCCAGGGTATTTTACCTAGCCGGGTCGGGTCGACTAGGCCTTGTCGAGGTGTGAGTGGACCGTCCCGTGCTGTCCTGTCCTGTCCTGTCCTGTCCTGTCCTGTCCTGTCCTGTCCTGTCCGGTCCGGTCCCAGGGGTGCAGGGTGGTGCAAAAACAGGTGCGTCTGGTTTGGGTACAGAGCTTTTCACCAACAGGGGATGGCGCATTAGGTGCTGAAAGGATTTGTGTGTAGTGGAAGCTGTCCTTACCTGAGGGCCGGGAAGTCGTGGGAACAGCACAGGTCGTGTGAAAATCGGCAGGGGCATCTTGGTGTTGCCAAACCATTCAAAGCTCAGTTCTCAACAAGAGCGTGCTTAAAACCTCCTGATAAGCGTTATATATGGAATAAATCATAAAATTAGGACGGCAAAGCTGAGTGATGTAAGTCAAACTGAGAGGATCAAAATTAGACCTCATAATACGTTGGCTTCCAACTTTCGGCACGTCACCATTTTCAGACGTACCAGCGCCAAGCATGGGGTTGATTATGCTGTTTTCTGATAATCTTCTGTCCACATCAGCTGTGCTTATCATAACTGCAAGACCTTTCTCTTTTAGATTGGGTAATGTACGCAGTGATATGGCGGCGGTATATTTTTCCGACTAGCGAGAGTGATGATCCCTTCCAACGCTGACGCCGCCGTTAGTGACAAATGTGGCGGGCCACTATTTCAACGTTGGCTCGTCGTGCTCCGGTGCCGAGTGTGTCTCTGACGGCCGCCTCGCCGCGGCCCCGCCCCCGCCCTGCGCGCTGACCCGCGCCGGCCGTATCGGCAGGCGAGACGGTGGCGACGCGCTGCGGCGGCGGCGCGCAGCTGCAGCAGCTGCAGCTGTGCCGGCATGAGATGCAGCACTTCGTGCTCACACTGCAGGGGTACCTGACCAGCCAGGTGCTGCAGGTCAGCTGGGCCGAGCTGCAGCGCGAGCTCACGCACGCCGTGCACACGCTGGACGACGTCCGGGCGGCGCACACCGGCTACATCGGCCGCGCTGCCAGCAGGTGGGTCAGGCACGGCGCCGCCCGCCAGGGGCCTCCGCCGTCGTCCGGACGGGTCGGGCCGGGCGATCATCAGGGCCCGGCTACGCGTCGATGGTTGCCAGCAGCCGCCGGAGGACTCCGAGTGATTGGGCGTGTTTTGCGGCGCTGTTTGCGGCCGGCTGGTGGGCTGCAGCCGTTCAGTGTCGCCGCCTGATTGGTGCGGTGAGTTGCGTGATTGGGACGCCGGGGCGGCGACGTTTTCGCCGGGATTTATGCCGACGATGGGGGTATTGTGCCGCCGTCGGGGCGACGCGGGCTTGTTGTGTCGCGCCCGCCTCCCGGCTCAGATGCTGGTGGGAACCAATCTAGCGGGGGTGCTGCTTCGATGAAGATAAACAAAGGCACGCCGGTGACGGTGGCTGTGAAAGTTTGATATGCGCAGCCGTGGAGCGAAAAAAAAGATTTTCATGTAGATTCTCCGAAGTTTTTCGGGGTGCTGCCTGGTTCTGGCGAGATAGTGTCAGTTGCGTTGCCCTGCCTTGCAGTGCTGAATGGGAGTCGTTGTAAGTTAAAAGCAGCTAAATGCGGTAGTCGTACGTTCTCTGGGCTTCGAGGCGCGCCGACCTCGCGCGTCAACAACTCGTGCCAGATCGTGGCGCACGACGCTCCTTGGGTAACTCGTCCATTATCAGTTACTCCCCGATGCACGTCATTACCAGCGGTGTTTGCGGCGGCGGCGGCGGCGGCGGCGGATGGGTGGAGGGACGGCGGCCGGCGCGTCGCCGTCCGCGGTGGCGGCCGCCTGTTGTGTGGACGGGTGTTGACGCGGCCCGCGCGGTGTCGTCCGTCGAATGTGGGTCTGCCGCTGGCAGCGGGCGCGTCGGCTCGGAGCTCTGCCCTCCGCTGCGGGAGAAACGGGGCGTTGCTCGCGGGCGGCGCGCGGACGGTCTGTGTGAGGGAGAACGTCGGCTGCACACTTCCGGGACGACTCGTCCGAAACTTCCGAATATCGCAGATCTGGGACTTACCTGCTGTCCTGCAACAGCTGCCTGGCTGCAGTTGTGTTAAGCAGCACGCAGCCTTGTGTAGATGCCGTGCAGGATACACCCTGTGACAGTAAATCGTGACTATCCTCAGAAACATCTGACCTGGTTTCATTCTTGCCTTCTTGCTGGCCGGTTTCAAACCCTGTGATTTTGTATTCCCATCACTGCGACACCCCCCCCCCCCCCCCTTCACCCCGCCACAGGCATGCAGTCTGCAAGACATAGCTTACTATTTGCCTGTAGCCATTGTGTTCTTAAAACAAAATGTACGCCGCCTGGTGCACCAATCATTATTCCTGAACGTTTTGCTGACAAGCATGCTACACCAATGGTTATAGTCTCAATTTTAGGTGGTCGGAACTTTAACAGGTGATGCTGGCTAACGAGGCTGATGGGAAGACCTACTGACTTATTAAAGTACTTTAACTTACTTAATAGACTTACTTGAGACTTACGGACTCACTTGAAAGGTGCTAGCAACGGGGATGATAGAAAGCCACATTTTTTGGAGCCCTGTTGTAGTAATGGAGGGTAGCAGGGAAGCCTGCTTGGAATCATGGGACCCACTGATGTGAAGCACTCGGCCGGCTCCTGCATGGTCACCACGACAAAACTCATCTGAATCACCGTCAAAGTCACATTGAAAAGGAATGTTTAAGAAGGAAACGCTTCGTAAGAAGTGACGTATTTGGAAGTCGGGTATGCTCTTGTTTGTTCTTTTTGCCTTCAAAGAAGTGTAGGTGCAGTGAGAAAGATACGGCTCATGGTTCCGAATGCTGGGAATGACTTAACATTTCTGGAGTGTATAACTGGCTGTAAGTAGCACGTGGCAGCTGAATTTGCGAGCACTCCATGCGCGCAGTTCCCAAAATAATGTCACGTGGTTTTTGAGATGAGAGAAGCGTTGTGAAGGCCGAAGCCGATGGGTGTAGGCGTTTATACTATATGAGAGTAAAACAATCACAAAGTGAGGAATAGACATGTTTGCGGGGCGTGAA
Organism: Pollicipes pollicipes; assembly: GCF_011947565.3. Taxonomy (NCBI): domain Eukaryota; kingdom Metazoa; phylum Arthropoda; class Thecostraca; order Pollicipedomorpha; family Pollicipedidae; genus Pollicipes; species Pollicipes pollicipes. Next base: position 43,892 of record NW_023596946.1, on the reverse strand, counting down.
ATTCATCGTGGATTGCGTCAACATGCCACCATGAACGTCGCGGGTGCACTGGACGCCAAACCCTGTGCGACGAGGCCCCGAGTTCACTATGTTTTCAGTCAGGGCCCGACTCAGCCGCCCCGGCCCCAGAGTCGCCCCGGCCCCAGAGCCGCCGCGACCCCAGAGCCACCCCGGTCCCAGAGCCACCCCGGCCCCAGAGTCGCCTCGGCCCCAGAGCCGCCCCGGCCCCAGAGCCACCCCGGCCCCAGAGCCACCGCTGCCCCAGAACTGCCTCGGCCCCAGAGCCGCCCCGGCCCCACAGCCGCCCCGGCCCCAGAACTGCCTCGGCCCAGAGCCGCCCCGGTCCCAGAACTGCCTCGGCCCAGGGTCGCCCGGCCCCACAGCCGCCCCGGCCCCAGAGCCGCCCCGGCCCCAGAGCCGCCCCGGTCCCAGAGCCGCCCCGGTCCCAGAACTGCCTCGGCCCAGGGCCGCCCGGCCCCGCAGCCGCCCCGGCCCCAGAGCCGCCCCGGTCCCAGAGCCGCCGCAGTCCGACCCGGCCACTGAACCTCGGCTGGCCCACAGGTGCCTCCTGAACGCCAAAGCCGAGCCCATCATGAAAATCATCAACGATATCTTCCGCATCGTGTTCAAGTTCGACGCGCAGCTGTCATCGGCGCAGTGGGTGCGGCGTGGGGATGAGGCGATGCACCCCAACTTCTTGGCCGCGATGAAGACGTACCGCCAGTTCGCTGGATACTCGCGCTTCCTGTTCAAAGGTGGGTCAGGGGACAGGCGGGCTCAGAGCTCCGCGGTGGTCCCGCCTGTGTGCTGCCCGCACGGTAGGCCAGGTCACGGCGGAGAGTCACGGGGGCGGCCAGCTTGCTTGACGTCCCGCATAAAGGCTGTGAGAGGTGACGTGCTTTGCCTGCCTTCTTATGTAACGACATCCGCAGTGCTCGGTTGATCCCGCTTTCATTAAGTGTTCAAAGCGTTTTTTAAACGGTTGATGCACGTCGTTGGCGTTTTATTGCATGCGTCCGACAAATGTGGATATTAATGTTGCTAACACGCACAGGGTCCGGGTCAGATGTTACGAAGCGGACAGTTCTGACCCATTTTACCAGGCAATATTGAACCAGCCGGAATGCGTGATAAATTCTCAAAATCACCTCCGTCATTTCATCTAGTCTCCACGAAGCTGGGTGCAGGCGCGAGGCTTGAATCTCGGTAGTTTGTCAACGTGCGGTACCAGGTTTGATATTGAGAGCATTGGCTCAGCCCTGTACCCCACCGTTCCGTCCTGCCGACAGTGGTGAACAAGACCAAGGACCGTTTCTACCAGCCGCACCTCAACGACCTGGCCAACCGGCTGAACTTCAACGGGTTCTACACGGGCACGTCCTAGAGTCGCGCGAGGCGTCAGGCGCTGGCTCTCCGCCTGGGACGCCGAGGCTGTCCGCTGGCGTGAGACTGACCGAGCATGTGGACTCGCTCCTCCCAGCCGGCCACGGCGCTCCGTGCGCCCTGCCAGCGGAGGGACGCCGCCGCGACAGGTCGGGCCGCTTCAGAGCCTGCTGTGGCGGCGGGCGGGTGCGTGGGCAGTCTCCGTCCGGCGCCAGGCCCGGACACTGCGGCGGCGGCGGCGCGAGATGGATTGAGTTGGCTGTGAAGTGACGGCGGCGGCGGCGTCTGCGGCGTGTCCGGTCTGGCGCGTACCGTGGGGGAGGGGAGGGGCGGACGTAGGGCGTCTGGCCCCGCGCGTGCTGTGTGGAAAACCGACACCCGCCGGGCAGAAAGCTTTAGACGGACAGCGGCTCGGCTGGGGCTCGCTCGTAGCCCGCTGCGCTGTCGGACAAGGCGGAGCGACGTGGCCAGCCGAGCTAAACAGCCGTCCGCGCACTGCAGGCGGGAAACGTCGGAGGTGTCTGTTTGCTTGGGCTTGTGATTGTGTAAGATGCCCGTAAGCCTAGTCTGACCCTGAAACTGATGGTAGCAAGGCTTGGTAACTTTCCTGGGGGGCTCGCAGGGCTTCCTCTCGTTCGATGAATGTTGCGGCGGAGGTATTTAAGGGAAGGCGACTTGACATGAGATGCTGCGTAACAGGCGGGCCAGCCCGGCACCTTTGTCATTGTTGGGATCCCGAGATTTTCAAATGTATAAAACAGGGATGTCCGAGATCGAAACAAAACTGCGTACTTGCTATGTGACTGGTGATGAATTTGTGCTCCTGCCAAAACTGTAACTATTAACAATACATGAAGCCAAACCACTGATCCGGAAGCGGCTGATCAATGTACGGCGATATGCTATCAAAAGTGATAAACAATTCTAGCAATCGAACCCGCATTATACGGGCAGTAAGGGACAGTTTTATTACTCCCGGCAGCTTGGCAGAGATTAAGAGGGTAAGATAGTACGGATATCTTGTCTTTGCCCCAAGTTCAAGAATCACTGTCTAAGCTATGCAGACCGCAGCAGAGCAGACCGCTTTTGGGCATTGTTACCGTGAGAAGGACTGACCGGAGATGGCTGGTCTTAAGGCTGTCGGGGCAGTCGGCAAGACGCCCACGATGATGTCATAAGCTCACGGTACGCTTCCGACGTAAGACGCCAACCTCTTCTTTCCGCATTCATCAGGCTTAAACTCATGGTGCCTCAAGAAGCTCGAGGTTCGTCCTGCTCCCGCTTAGGCGGGATGGGCATTGCAAAGGCCTGACGAGAAGACTGCCCGCTTGTCCATCTGCACGCTTGTCTTCCGCGGTCGTTACTTCACACATGCTGCGATGGCTATAAGTAGCTTTTAAGATTAAAGTGAGCAACAAAACAATGAATATATATATATATATATATATATATATATATATATATATATATATATGATCCGACGTTAGGGAGCTGGGCTGACAACCCTGCTCGCTACGCTCCCAAGGATATTGGCTGCGAGGGGACCGGAATGAAGTTTCCATCACCAGGTGCGTCTAGGGAGAGCGCCGCTGAAATATTGATGAGAGCGGTGATAGTTTGCATTCAGCTCAACCCGGCTTGTCACTTTTAGAACCATCTCCACATCTGTTCTCGACGAAGCCTCTTATGGAGCCGACTTGAAGCGGGAACCTTCGTACAAGGTTCAGGGCCGTGTGCATGGAGGGACGGGCACAACACAAATATTGTCACTGAAAACCGAGTTTGGCGCCCTCGAGTTCTCGTGTGTTGTCAAACAACATCGCGTGTTTTTGATGTTACTATTTTTACGGGTGTGTCCCGAATTTGTAACTCAAGCATTTAGTTAAATGCCTAGTGTGCATGCCGTAATTTTGGTAAGGGGGACAACATACCCTGGGACCTACGACACGGGTACGCGCCTGCGTGAGCTTACTATAATGTATTACTCTGGCCCTCCGCAGATGGGAACGTTGCACGTCGCCGGAAAAGCGCCTCGCCATAATCCAACACATTTCGGGCAGCTCGGCGACGGAGCTGTTGCTGGAACAACGATTGGCATACAACGTCTTGATCCAACAGTCTTTCTAGACCCTGCGTCAAGTAATTAGGTGGCTGTCTTTAATGCGCCTGCCTTCAAATAACGATTGGACGGGCTGAAATTTGTTTCTTTCATTAGGTACCAGCTTCTGGCTTATTACTGACGATAACCGTAGTTGCAATCCAATTTGTGCGGTTTAATGAGAAAGAAAAGCCACTCGAAACCAGTCAAAATCAGTCGCCCGCACGCGCGTCAAAAGACTATGCCTTGTTTTGCAAATGCTTTGTGTAGCATTGTGCATTGCGGGACAGGAAACCGCACGCCAAAGCGACGAACAGATCAAATGAGGACATGTGACGGCTGCTCAGCCCATTCGCCTTTGAATTTTTTGTACGCGTATTCACGAGGAGCGCGCTCCTGTGTCAGAACATACACTGCTGCCAGCTGATTTGTTTTCATTCATTCCAACTGTAGCGGCTTTGTATTTGTTATCAGTGAAACCGAAGCCAAAGCTAGGGGCTCCGAACGTTCTATGCGCGAAGCGGACCCGAAGCCGACAGGCTTGAACTTGGGAAACTCGAGGCCAGATCCAAATTAATCAGGTGGAAATCACAAACCCGAAGTCGAAGCCAAACCTAGAGTGAGGAGCAACTGACGACAGCTGGACGTTTTTCTGACCTTCTGACCTTAGCCTGCTGGTTTTTGGCCTTCTGTCATATATGTGTTGTGGCCTGGAAACGTATTTGATGTGTTAGGATGAAAGGACGGGCATCCCTGTTCGTTAAAGTAAAGTAACTGCAGTGAAACATCCAACATGACAGAGCCGGAACCAGCGGTTCAAGATTGCATGAAGCCAAAGGCGGACCTATTATTCAAGGTCGTTTGGATCCGTAGCCGAAGCGAGCTAGTAAAAATGACACAAAGCCGAAGCCACTCGTGAAAAATGGCAAGAAGCTGAAGCAGAGTTCAAAGCCATTGGAGGAAACTTGTGGCGTTGCGAAGCCGAGGCCGAAGCCAATTGCGTCCCTATGCCCACTCCCAGCGCAGTCAGACACCCCTGTTATTCATAAGTACTTGTGAATGTCGTTAACAAACTGTCCTCAAACGGGCACATTTTTTGTATTTCCCGGCCCGCTCTAGAGTCATGCACATCGGAGGCGAAAGTTACGTCTGACCAGTTTGGTCTGGCAAAGATTACGTTAACCGGCTTGCAGCATCCGGCGCAAGCGCAAAAGGTTTGGAGCTCAGCACAGCCTAGAGAGGGACGGCACAGATAATTATTAATTACAAGAACACATCGGCATGCGACAGACATACAGAGCCGTAACTGCGTGCGAAGACAACAGAAAACTGGGGTTAGCTCCGCAGCATCGCGGCAATGAAGAGGAAACAAAATTCCGTTCTGGCTCAACGAGTCTGACCAACGCTGTTGATGTGCGTATGAAGTGGGATCTGCATTATCACCGCCGAAGATGGTCAAATAGCCTATCCCGGCTTGGCAGACCAAAGGCGACCTTTTACTGTGTGTCTCCTGAAATCTTCTGGGTAGTAAACATCAGGAAGGGCCAAACTATGGGAGAAACCGTACGTTAAGCCAAGTTGTTAAGCCACACGTAAACACCGTTAAAGTGAACAAAAAAAGATCGAACTCGGTGTTGTGTAGACGACAAGAAGAAGTTCAAGAAGCCAACAGCGCTCCTATGACGTCACCCCACTGCGTTTGGGGGCTGAAATGAAGGCGATGACTGGTAATGTATGTACCTATAACCGCCTGTCGGGAATGCTGGTAGATTGGGGAGGCGAGAAGGATGCGTGCGACGCTGTAGTGCGTATCACAACGGTGCCGGAGTGTAAATGCGGTTTGCCAAAAAAACGAAATGTGCGCGTGTGTGAGCTCCGCGCGGCCAGTGCAAAGACGGGCCAGGGGCACCTCCTTGTGGCGAGTGCTCTGGTGCTGCGAAGGCCAGTGGACGGCTTGGTTGGATGCAAGTGAGAATGTGCAATTGCGTCCCATTCTCGCTGTGGGAGATTTCTGAAAGAATATTGGAGATTAGCTAAGATTTCGGACACAGGGCAGGGAAGGTCGTTACAAGGAGGAAGACTGACCCTCCTGAGCTGAAATATCGGCACTGTCGTTTCTTTGGGTGCAGCCATGACCCGGGACCCACAGGAAATTGACCCTACGTAGTAAGTGGGGTAGGGGTGGATACATTTTTTTCTTTCCAAAAAAATAAAGCAGAAATAAAGAATGAGAAAGAAGAAAGAGGAAGATTTGGGGAAAATCGGTTTGGAGAAAGTATGATTAGCGGAGAGAGCATGAAGCTAGATGATGTGATGTGAAGATGTGATGTGAATCACTGCAAATGCTAGTTCGACAATGTCGCTGATTCCGTTTGCGATGACGGGAGGATCGATAGCAAGTAATTCAGCAGTAGTGTCTTTTGCTGCATATTTCATTGTACACCGCTATATAACGGTGTAAAAATGGGAAACGAAACGACAAAGAAGTGACACACGTGGTAAAAGCGGCTACGAGTTAGCCCCGTCTGGAGCCGCCATTGTAGTAACAGATATGATTCAGGTTGCTTGGCGTAACCCTGATTGAAACAAGAGATGATGTCCACTTCGTGATACGGTTTTAAGCGGGGAGGAGGCATTGTATGGGAGTGCTTCAGTCGTTCCAGAATGGGTGAGGGCGTGTCACCGGGCGTGACGTCTGCCAGCAATAGTTCGCCGTTGATAGCGTTGGGGCGGGTGAGGGGGAATTCTTTGCACGTTGAATGCGTATACAAATGGTCGGGTACTTGTTTTATGGATGCGGACATTTCTGCGATCTGGCAGCTTGTGAAGTGTGGCAAATTGGGTGGAGTGGTGTTTAGGGCACAGGGGCAAGCGGGGGTATTAACGAAGGGCTGTAATTTGCGCATACGGGAGAGGCGGGCCGCGCTCGTGACAACTGGCAGGCTGTCCACTGATGATATCCGTAGGTCGCCGGTAATGATCCCAATGGCGTGGTTTTGGAGAGCCTCAGGGGATGAAATTTGAGAGGCAGATACGTCATCAAAAAAAAAGGCAGAGCATACGATACATACGATACGATTCCGAGATTGTCCGAACCTGTGTAGTAGAAAGGACTGGAATTTGACGCGTATCAGCGCCCTAATCATGCCCTGAAATGTATTTAACGGTGCCACGTAGGCGAGAGCTGCGCTGTCGGAGGTCTTCAAGTGCAAATGAAACGTAGGACGACGGCCTTGTCGAGAACTAAGACGACGAATTGTTGAGCAATGTAGAAACAGCGCTGAACATTGAATCGCTGCCACCGCTCAAATGTCGCCTTGTTGACATACAAATTTGGGAACTTTTTAAGGTGGCAAGAAACTTATGTCATAGCTAATCCCTCAAAACGCAATTGCGACAACTAACGCAGGGTTTAAGAATGGCCGTGTTCGATCTGTCGTCAGCACGATTGTTGGCATCAATCACGGCCTAGAATAACCCCTACGTCACCTCACGGGATCTGTGGTGTCACGCGCCGGCTGACGATGATGCCATAATTTTTTGTCAGCCCGTCAGCATGGAGTTAAAAGCGCTAAAGTTAAAAAAGTTTTAAAAAGCGCTACCAGATAAGAAAATCCCTCTGACAGAAGCCGGAATTTGATTTGGTAGCTCTTGCGTCGGCGAGTACGTCAGGTGGGGTGGGGGCACATGTCTCTAATTTTGGGAGAAATGCGACGTGTGATAGATAGGGAGATAATTGAAATGCCAAGCGTAGCCATGCAAATATGAGTAACAGTTATGGGTGTGGTGCGTGGTTGCGTCGCCCAGTAAATTAATAGCGTCATAACTAAACATTCAAAATGAGACGATGGAATTAAACGAACTGGAAATGAGAAGAAACACTCAACCTTGGATGGGAGAGATGATGGTGGCACTGGAACAGAAGCCACACTTCCAAACACACTTTGTACGTAGTGCGTCATGGTCGGCGGTAAGCCAGCGTTAGCGCGGGCTGGAGTAAATGGTAAAAGAAGAAGGGAAAGTAAAGTTAAAATCGTTCCCGTCAGCTCACACATCGAACGCTCCGCCAGCACGCATGACGTCACGCATTCCAGCTGACAATCGCGCCGACGACAGGTCGAACGGGGCCATTAGGAACACACTTGGCGTGTGCCAAGTGCTGGCTTCAATACTTTTCCGTTACGATTGTTGCAGGTCATCTCAACAAAAGCAATAGTGTTATTTAATCTTCGAAAAACTCCTACGTTTCAAACACAGTGGTTGCACCGAACCCAGCGGGGGGAGCACCTTATATGCTAGGGCGGACACGGGCAACCATTACACCTGCCTGTCTACGAGCCGGCTTCCACGTTTGCAAGTAAAGGCGTTGATTACGAAACGAGCAGCCGCGCTCTTCTTGTCGGCGACGAAGCTTTTTTGGCGCACGTTGAGTTTGCCATCTTTCCCAGAAACATACACATATCATTACTCCTCCCAGAGCCGACCCCTTTATATCTATACGACGATTTTGCCTGCATCAGTGCTGGAGGACCCTTGCGTCTGGTTCGTTTATGAAGGGCAATGTGCATCTTTTTTAATATCCTGAACCTCACCAGTGCGGGTTCAGCCTCTTCCCTATTGTGGGATGCATCGTTCGTGCTATTCAACGGATCACGATGAACCTTTGGTATCTGAACTTCGCGCCCTTTTACATGTTCTGAGAGTTCCGATATCTTCCTTCAACGGATCACAGCAAGGTTTTCCGTCGTAGAAAATCGGCGTCCGTCAAGTGGTCTGTCCACACGGTCTTCGCCGGAAGTAGGGCAATGTGGGCTGGAGAACGTCGGTTTGGATGGTAAAAGTGGAGCGCTGGAGCGGAATGCGGGAAGTCAGCTGACAGCCGTCCAGCCACGAGGTCAGTCAGCGGTGCCAGTTATGTCACATAATTCCAGTTCACATGCTAGCACTCGCCCTGGTAGGGAGGGTCGATGTCGCCCTCTCCAAAGTGTTTTATCGAGGGCATATCTTCGGCATGTTGTGTGCAGTATCGTACCCACTTTTAGCAGCTTCCGGGGCATCTATCGCGCATGTTAAACACCAAAAATTATATCTAGCACTTCCGGTTCCTGAGAAGTGGCGTTTTTTTAGGACAGTGCGCGGCACCCACGGCCGGCGCACGCAGCGGGCGGCAACCAACGAGCCCTGAGCCCTTCACTGCCAGTATGCAATCAAAACACACCAAACTGCATACTACTACACTCGGAATTAAACAAGGGAAACGATGGACTCAATCACGTTTCGCTACGGGGCGTGGTGATGTAATGTAAGCATCAAAGCTGAAATTACAAGTGCTGCCTTCTGCGTCTAGTGTAGTGCGCACAGTGTACCAGATAATTATGACAACAACGCACACATGCAAGTTACTATAGCTTTGAACATCTGGATTTATTGGGACCGTACGTGGGTTTATTGGCCTATTGGTACTGTCAGACTACACCTATGCGGTTGGAGCGTTCCCCGAGAAAAAGCAAATTTAGCATTACATACCTTGAACCAGACAAAGTGCATGAGATATAATAAAAATAATGTATAACAAGTAACAAGTGAAATCCATCGGCCTTTTTTCGCATTGTCGCAGCTTGTTCCTTCCATTGGGGTTAGTGGTGCACGTTACGTGTGGCGCCTTCCCGCCGGGCACTGCTCATTCGCCTGAACAGGTCTGTGCACATGCGATGGCGCTGTTCTAACTTCTGCCCCAGCCGGATTGATTCACGGAAAATCTCACTCAACGTTTTGCGCATTCGCAAATGTGTGACTGGACTGAAAGATGCCGAATTAGTTGTCATTCGTCACCATAAAGCAGTCGTGGACACTTGCGTGTCATCGTGACAGCTTGAACCCCCACTCTACTAGTGTCCACAGCCTGTATCACTGTGTTTACCCTGCACGCTGTTAGGCTACTGCCTGTTCAGTCCCTGCTATTCGTTCTTCGTCGCATGTGTCGATGTTGTGACGCTGGTAACGCTGCTCAGATCTTAAGCCTAAATTATATCAGCCTATAATTCCTTTTTGAAAGGCTATAAAAGCCTATGAAGTTTTAATAGGACTGCCTAGCATTTTAAGACACGAGCTGTGCACTTACTGTTTGGTGAGGAATTGTGGTAGCCTGTGAAATTATTATTTACCTGGTATTTATTAAAGGGAATGTGCCCAGTGTTTTCGGTTTTTTCAATACATGCCTAAGGGGAGTTTGGCAGAAACCTGCGGTTAATTTTGGTTGCTAAATGTGCATTTGGGTCTTGCAATAGTTTTAATTTATGTATCTTGACCGATCCCATCGATGTTTGTGCGTGAGTGACTACAAACCTAAAGATAAACTAATCAGCGGGAGAAAAGGGTGAATGCGCCGGCCGATATGTGGCAAGCAACTGCTCGCTGGAGACGTTGCCATTATCTTGGTTGCTAAGTAACGTAGAATAATCACATTTCCCTAGAGCCCGGTACAGCTGATTGACACGACACAATACTTGTTTCTCATCTCAGCATACGGAAAGTCGACATGAATTGGTGCTTATCACGTGACCAGCCATACCATGTCATACATCTAAAGTATCTTACCACGCGTCTAAACCTGCACACTGGCAGCCCTCAGTGGAATGTAAACACAACAAAAATTAGCAAAATGGCCGCCGTCATCACCGTGTTCGCAAGCTGCTCTCTGCGCTGACAAGCGACATCCTCGAAAAGCTATTGGCTAGAGCTAACGGTGCCTTCTCAATGACGTCGATATGTTTAGTAGTGAATGTTGCTTGGCGGGGGGGGGGGGGGGGCTACCCGATAGCTTCATTCTTCCAGACAAACCGAAGAAAGATTGGTTTGTACCAATATCTCGTCAGGGGAGGCGAATTTGTAGAAGTCCATGACACCTAAATCTGTAAATTGGCATTCCTACCATTCTGCTTGCATAGTTAAAAATCATATCTTGACTTGACCAACTCTCGTTAAGCCTCAAAAGCAAACGCTTCTCCTGTCTTTGGTCCCAACTGATGATGTGTAATGCTACTTGGTAACTACTCATCTATGACACAGGTGACATTGCAAGTGATTTAGGGAAGAAGGCAAGAAAGGTTTCGATTCTAACGGGCGACATACGGTGCGCAACGTCCAGTGTTCACTGGGCAGTGCTACAGCCGATTGCGCGAGATACACCTTTTAACAGTCACATTGAATCAATGCAGAAATGATTCCATCCACGGAAAGACAGCGATTCTTTCCATCGTCCCAGAGGACTCAGATATGAGAGCCGATTGCCAATTACTTTTGAGCAGCGATGATTGCTGAGAGCACAGCAACGGCCAGTTCGGTGCTCGATTTGCTAAATGCAAACACGACATGCTGATGGATGGCCGCACCGACATTGCGCGGAATGCTCAAACGGCGAACGTGTGTGATTGGTTAAATTGTGACGTCATGTGCATTATGGCGCAGGGCGGTGAACATTTCGTTCACAACATTGTGACGTAGCCGGTATTTCCTCTCGAGAAAAGGTGATAGCAGGGCCGCCGCCACCACACCCAGACTCCCTAACGTTTTTACCTTGGTCTCAAATGTGAAGCGTTCCTTTGTACACGTGGGGAATGTTAAATTTCCGACTTAGCTGAGGGCAGTTATACGGGATGCTAATCGCGGCAAGCCCACCGTACCGTCTCACTTTAGTTAAGAAAGGTTCTTGCCCGTTTATCAGCCGTCGACTTTTTCTTGAATCACTCCCACGATGTTCTCTGCGCCCTAAGCTTGTACTAATGTGCTCAAGGACTGCCGTTAACATTCAGCTTTCGCCGCCGTTGACAAGTATTACTCGATTTTCCCAGCCTGACTGGCAAAGTTTGCACGAAACATGTGACGTTTAATTTCTAACTTTACTGAGCTGGATCAAACTCTCGAGATAATGGACTGGAACGGGCGCATTAACTTCTGATACGCCATCCCTGTACCGCATTACAGTTCTCAAAGAGCCGACCGATCTTGAACGCATTTAAGGCGATTACACCCAGCCAGCTAATGAGCCTCCCTGGAGACCGCTGTCATCAGATGTCAGGAACAGTGAATGTCACGGGAGTATGGGTTCACCAAGCATCGCAGCTGGAGGGGGGGGGGGGGGGGGGAGGTGGAGGTAAAAGGGGTGGAGGTCCCCTCCTCCTTTGAGGAGTTGGTAATCCCCTGGGTTGCGCGTGCAACGGTGCAAAGTCACCGCCAAGGCGTCCGGAGGGTGTCTCAATGCATGCTAAATAGATTATTTTCTTAGGAAATTCAACTCTAATACGGCAATGATGCATGAACTTTTACGATATTGCAGGAGCGTCTTGAGTCCTGCATAAGTAAGAGGCCCTTCCTGGTTTGAAATCAGACCACTTTGGAAAAAAAATGGTGGGCTACATCCGATATGAAGAGAGTGTAGAAAACCCTGAGTGAAGCCGAGGTCCTCTGACAGGAAAGGCGACCGCAGACTGTCGCGAAATCCTGACAACTTACGTGAGCCAACTGCAGGAAAGACGAGCAGTGAGGACAAGTTCTGACAAGTGCGGAGATTTGAACATCACGCCAGAGGCTCTGCGCAGGTGAAGGCGGCCTGCGATGTTGCCTGGCCTAACCTTTGACCTTTGGCGAAGTACCCGCATGGCGGTGGAGGTGGCACTCGTTCCTTGATGCACTGTTCCACTCTTAATTCCAGGTCGACACGCCTTTCAGGTTCATGCTCTGACAGCCGTCGCACTCTGCACACATGTGTAACTATGAACCGCATGCAAATATACTAGCCTGTACCCTACCTGCATGATTGCGTCGGCCCATGCCGGCTGAGAGTCGGCCCGTTATTACAAAGACATTGCAAATAATTCGGTTCATCTCTGTCGTCTGTCTGTCTGTCTGTCTGTCTGTATGTTCTGTCTGTCTTGACTCTCTCTCCTCTCTCTCTCTCTATCTCTCTATCTCTCTCTCTCTCTCTCTCTCTCTCTCTCTTCTCTCTCTCTCTCTCTCTCTCTCTCTCTCTCTCTCTCTCTCTCTCTCTCTCCTCTCTCTCTCTCTCTCTCTCTCTCTCTCTCTGCTCCTCTCTCTCTCTCTCTCCTCTCTCTCTCCTCCTCTCTCTCCTCTCTTCCTCTCTCTCTCTCTCTCTCCTCTCTTCTCTCTCTCTCTCTCTCTCTCTCTCTCTCTTCTCTCTCTCTCTCCCATCCCTCTCTCTCTCTTCTCTCTCTTTCCCTCTCTCTCTCTCTCTGTCCTCTCTTCCCTCTCTCTCTCCCCCTCTCTCTCTCCCTCTCCTCCATCCGCCCGGCCCCGCCCAAGCTTCGCCCAGCGCGGAACCCCGCCTACATCGCCGTTCGCCTCTTCCCGTGCTGCCGTGATCAGCAAACATATCAGCGGCCGTGTCCGCGGCGTCAGGAGTCCCATTCCAGCGGCCGCCCCACACCGACTGTGAAACGGCTCGCTCGGCGGCGCCGTCGGTCCGGGCAGGCGTTGCAGGTGCTCCGTGGTCGTCGGCACTTGCAGCCGGATGGGCGGGCGCCGCACGCGTCGCTCGCACTAGGATGAGGCTGGCGCGGCATGTCGTCGGTCGCGCCCACGCCTTGGAGCGGTTTACGACGAGGGCGTCGCGCGTCGGCGGCACCTCGACGACGTCAAGCCGCCACTGTCGGTCGCTTCATCGACAGTTTATTGGACGGTGACGGCTCGTTCGTCAGCGAGGAGTGCTCGCGCGAAAGCGCCGGCACCCCTCCCCCTCCCCCTCTCCGTTGCTCGGCGCGGCTAATTTCCGATCAGCTCCCTCCAGCGACTTCGGAGAGCGCGCAGCCCGGTCCAAGCGCGGAAACAATGTGTCATCGTCGACGGAGGCTTTTACCGTAATCGGCTGCCGGCGGGCGCTTCACGGGCGGCGGAGCGGACCAGACGGGCGGAGCGGACCAGACGGGCGGAGCGGACCAGACGGACGGAGCGGGCCAAACGGACGGAGCGGGCCAGACGGGCGGAGCGGGCCCGTGCTCTGCAGGCCGCGCCGCCTGGCCAACGAACCCGGCCCGCAGAATTACAATCAATCAAGTGACGGTGGCGTGCTGCACGGGTCCGACTGCTGTTGCTGGGAGCATGCGTCTGATGGGGCCCCGATCAATGCCCGAGAAACGTCGTGACGCGGTGGCAGACGTGGAACGGCTGCCATCGCATCGCCCTGCACGCGGGGAGCGACTGTCATCGCATCGCCTCGCACGCGGGGAGCGGGTGCCATCGCATTGCCTCGCACGCGGGGAACGGCTGCCACCGCATCGCCCCGCACGCGGGGAACGGCTGCCATCGCATCACCCTGCACGCGGGGAACGGCCGTCGTCGCATCGCCCTGCACGCGGGGAGAGGCTGCTATCGCATCGCCTTGATCAGGAACGCTTGAACGGAAACGATCGGAGGCGCAGCGTGTCCGATCAAAGATCTGATCAAGGTCACATATCAGAACTTATCAGATTTTCTATCACACTTAATACAGAATGATCCCCCTCTGCGTCAAACGCCGGAGAGTCTTCCTCCACGGCACGCGTACGGCTTCCTTGCCCGCGTCAGACACCGGTCTTTTCCTTCACGTCACGTACCAAAGCTAGTGATGGCGCTACCGGCTCATGACAGGGGCATGAAGGGTATTTCAGGTTTATTGTTGCCGTGCAGCATCATTTGTGAAATACTAAGTTGGAGGACGATGGGGACTTTGTCTCCGTTTGCTCCCGGTGGCGCCGCCGCTGACAAGGACCTAAACCAGGGTCACACCGCCGCCGACTTGCCGAACCGGACCACCACCGGGCCGGATAAAACGTCCCGGAAAGGTCCGCCGTTGTTGCCACACGTGGCGAAAGCGTTCGGCATGGCAGGCCGGTCGAAGTGTGAACCGAGTTTTCCCGTAATTTCTCCGACAGAGGTCTGAAAAGCTGTGACGTCTGGCATCAGACATCAGAGCTCTTTTCAGAGCAGCAGACGCCCTCCCTCTCCCCCCTCCCCCCCCCCCCCCCCCCCCCCCCCCCCCACCCCCCCCCCCCTCCTCGTACGTCAGGCCCTTTCCTTCATCTCACGCGCACGTCTCCTTCATCCTCGCACGTCAGGCCCTTTCCGTTGCCTCAAGTGTACCTCTCTCTGCTCTCCGCGCGTCAGGCCCTTCCCCTCCCCGCGCCCAGACCCTTCCCCTCGTCTCACGCCCACCTCTCCCGCCTCCCTGCAAGCCAGGCCGTTCTCTTTACGACCGGCGCACGTGTCCCTGCTCGGCATGCACCGGACGCCTGTTCCAGAACCGACGTCGGGTGGCACGGTTGTCCCCGGACGGAAGCGAGGTCAGCGGCAGTGGCGGCCCGTGTCCCCGGTGCCGTCCAGCCGGGCAGGCCGCTGTCGGCGCTGACGAACGTCTGACCCCCCTGACGCCGGGCCGCGTTCAGCCACGCGCCGCCGCTCATCTTTGATTCAGGCCGGGCCGCCGACACTGATCCAAGTTGAGGGCTGCTGGCCGCACCGCGGCCGCCTGTTGAGGTGACAATGCCAGACTGGCCGGGGAGGAGCGCGCCGCACGGTCATCAGACGGGTGCAGAGGCCAGCCAAAACGGCGGCACCACACTGTTAACAGACGGGTACAGGGGCCAGCCGAGACGGCGGCATCACGCAGTCAACAGACGGGTACAGAGGCCATCGGAACCGGCGGCACCACACTGTTAACAGACGGGTACAGGGGCCAGCCGAGACGGCGGCACTACACAGCCAACAAATAGGTTCAGAGGCCAATGGAGCCGGTGGAGCCGGGTTCAGAGGCCAATGGAGTCCCCTGCACCACACAGCCAACAGACGGCTACAGAGCAGGAGTGTCTTTTTTGAAAGTTAGTCGGTGATGCTAAGCCAATAAGGTTGACCAAATCTACCCAAGAAACTCAATTTTTCCCTGATTTCGTTCACTTGAATCTGCGTCCCTGGTGTTAAAATAAAAACCAAAACTTTCAGAGAAATACGTTGTCAATTCATGTTCTTGTCTTGTCTCTTTTTGCTGAGGAGAAATGACCTTCGATTTAAAAACAACGTAAAATGCATTTTGAAGCTTGGGACATGATTGTGCAACATGATTGTGTCCGTCCCGATAGCTCAGCTGATAAGAGCGTCTACGTTCTGATTCACAGGCGCGTGGCAGGTTGGGTTCGAGTCGCTTTAGGCGTTCACTATTTGTTCCCGAGTGGCGTAGCCTGCGGCCGGTGACAGCGGTTACCCTGACGGTCAACGATAACGTCAGTAGGCACGATGGACTGTGCTGAGAATTGCGGCATGTTAAAGAGACTGTTCCACATTTGTGCGGGCTTTGAACTGAGATAACCATGTTCATGGACATGACCGGCAGCTTATAGCCATGTCCTTTTTAAGACCTCAAATTCTCTTGTATCTGAGCTTCATGCTCGTGCGTTGTGCAGCCTTCGACGCGCCACCTGTGGGAAAGTTGGCGAACACAGACTTCGGTCTGCTTTTCTTTGCTCTAGTATGCCTTTTTTGCTCATGTGCATTACGGGCGTCACGGAGACGCAGTCGAAGCTTCGGGAGATTGGAAGAGGAGATACCGCGACTGTGCCCCCGTCTAAGCCTCCACAGGTGGTTTCTGAGTTATACTAAACCTACAAATAACCGTGAGGTTTTGGCTCCGGAACTGGGGTCTAAAACAATTCGGAGCCCGGGCGGCGACTGACCTCGGTTGGCGTACTGGGTCTTCACGGCAGGACAGCCGCAGCCTGCCCTCTCGGCACAGGTGGCTCGCGAACGGTGAGTGATGGCCTGATAGTTCGCCCTGATGACGTGTTGAGCGGATATGGCCGGCCGAGAAGCGGTCCATAAGTAACGGCCATCCACCGTCCGCTAGACGTGCGATATCTGTATGCATCGACTGCAGCAGTCTGCTGGCGGGACACATAACGTCGACAATGGGTGCCAGGGTCGCAGCTTTCCGAACCTGTTTATAATGGTGTTCTGGCATTTTCTAATATCCAGGGGACGCTTGTTTTTACTCCCGTCATTAAGAAATAACCGCGCAGCTGCTCCGAGCTCCACGCTCATTAGTGAGCAGCCGCACAGAGCGCCGATTGCAGAAAGTCTCTATGTTTGGTAGCTGCTGGCGGCCACGAAAGCCGAGGCCAAAGATAGAATGGCTCCGACGCAGGCTAGCCTTGCCCGTGGGGCTGAACGGCGTTGATCCCAGATTCTGACCGGTCCTGACCTCCGCGACGTCACACGGATGACCCTGGACGTACGACGGCGCTGGCGCTGGACACAGGACGGTTCAGCCCCGGGCAGCGGGCAGCGGTATCCCGGGCAGCGGGCAGCGGTTCTGATCCCGGGCATAGGAGTGGAGAATGATCGTCTCGGGTGGTGAACGGCGCTGGCACCGAACACTAGCCACCGCACCACTCTTGGCAGCTGCACAATCCCGGGTACACTTAGGACTTCATCCACTCTATTTGCGGCACGTTGAATTGCTGAGTGAGTAGCAGCGACATACCGTGATGGATTAGGGAAATGAGGAGTATCCGCATCAGTCGACACTCATATGTAAATTACTGTTAGTGTAATGTAAACATTATGATTAGTATCAGTCCCTCGTTGGCTTTGATGTATATTTTACTTACATTCGCAAAAGTTATACCTTCTGCCGTGCCATCATTAATGCGGGCCACGTCGTCACCGTGCGGTAGCATGTTCAACCTGATCCGAATTAACAGCATCTGGATACGAAAGCAGGATTGAATAGCTGCGACGCTAATGACCACCGCCGCCCCGTGTTCTTCCCACAAGTTCGGAAACGACGTCGTCCCACTGAAGCGCTCCTCCCCGGTGCCGGTCTCAGTCGTCACCGCGGCCCCCCCCCCCCCCCCCCCCCCCCCCCCCCCCCGCCACCCGGCTTCCTCGTCCCCAGCCGTCGACAGTCCTCGGTCGAGCCGTCTGACCGGAAATTGGCCCGTCTGGCTCATTCTGGTGAGGTCCGGGGCGGCGCGGCCGCGCCTGTCGGACATCCGGCCCCGCCCAACAGCCACACCGCCAGAGCACCGCTGTCAACCGACAGCCACGCCACCGGAACACCGCTGTCAACCGACAGACACGCCACCGGAACACCGCTGTCAACCGACAGCCACGCCACCGGAGCACCGCTGTCAACCGACAGCCACGCCACCGGAACACCGCTGTCAACCGACAGACGCGCCACTGGAGCACCGCTGTCAACCGACAGCCACGCCACTGGAGCACCGCTGTCAACCGACAGCCACGCCACTGAAGCACTGCTGTCAACCGACAGCCACCCCGCCGGAGAACCGCTGTTAACCGATAGCCGCACCACCGGAGCACCGCTGTCAACCGACAGCCACTCCACTGGAGCACCGCTGTCAAAAGACAGCCACGCCACCGGAGCACCGCTGTCAACCGACAGCCACACCACTGGCGCACTGCTGTCAGCCGACAAGCCACGCCACCGGAGAACCGCTGTTGACCGACAGCCGCACCACCGGAGCACCGCTGTCAACCGACAGCCACGCCGTCAGGAGCACCGCTGTTGCACGGCACCCACCCCTCCGGAGCAGGACTGTCACGGCACCAACGGGGTCCCACCGTTCCCGGCCACACCGACTGGACCGCAGCTGAACCGAGTCTTACTCTCTGGAGCGCTGCTGTCTGGAGCCCCGTCGATACATTCAGTCCCGGTATCCCGAGTCCCGCTACCTCGTGAGCCGGTGTCACGTGACACAAGTCTTCTGGCTAGAGCCGATCACTGGCAGAGCTTCCATGCCCGTACCACAGGCTTCCTGACTTTGAAGGACCTGGTGTCTGCGACCCACAAGGGGTGCTTCACGGTCGCACCCAGCGTGATTCAGAACAGGAAACGGGTTTCTCACGAGTGTTATGCATCGAATCCTTCGCCACGCTTTCTAGCCAAATGACGCTTCACTGCCCCGCAGCCCAATCACCGGTCCCTTCTCCTGTTCGTGCTCTCAGACTCATGCCAAAATACTGGGAATCGTCCGCCGGCGGAGCTGCCCGGCACCCTGGTCCATTCCGAGGGAGCCGGCACCCTGGTCCATTCCGAGGGAGCCGGCACCCTGGTCCATTCCGAGGGAGCTGGCACCCTGGTCCATCCCGAAGGAGCTGGCACCCTGGCCAGGTCCGAGTGAGGAGGCACTCCGGCCCGGTCCGGGTGAGCCGGCACCCTCGTCCAGTCCGGGTGGCTGGCACCCTAATCCAGTTCGGGTGAGCCGGCACCCTCGTCCAGTCTGGGTGGCCGGCACCCTAATTCAGTTCGGGTGAGCTGGCACCCTAATGCAGTTCGGGCGAGCCGGCGCTTTTCTGTGGGCAAGCAAACTACGTACCACTTCCACAAGCGCTCAGAAAGAGGACGTCGATTCTTTTGGCTCCCTAAAAGGTACAAGAAATGATAATAGTTGCTTGAACTCATTTTTCGAGAGGATTGACACAATGTATTAGCATTACGGACGGAATAATTGTTCGGGGTACCGCCCTTGCCTGGTTTGTTGGTATGTACACAACGTTTCGGATGCCTCCAAGTGTTCTTGAGTCCTGAGGACTGGATGATATTCGGCTTTCATTCATGTACGTGTCACAGTCCGAATTCTCTCTACGGAATTGCTGCGATTCGAACCAGCGTCTTCTGATTGTGAGTTTGGTATTTTACCAGCTGAGCTCACCGGGAAGATAGGAAAAAGGAGGTGACAACTACTAGCCCACACGCACCACTGCCAGCGCAGGGCCGGCCAGCGCTGACGCCTGCAGTGTCGCGTGTGAGGTAGTTGTGTCGCCTTTATTTTCTTCCTTTCCTCATCTCTCTCCACCCACCTGGTCATAGCGAACACCGACCGCTGTGCCCTCAAATAGACTTATTCTAGTTTTCACTCATGTACCAGTTTACAAGCTTTCATCAGTAAACTGGCCTATTTATTTAGCCCTTAAAGGTCATCTATCTACTTGCAAGTATAATGACATACATCGCTGTCGTGAGCTGCGAAATTCGTAACAACCCCAGTGTTTAATTGCCTCACATTACACATAGGTCGTTGCATCTATTACGAATTTGCCGCCGGGTCGGTACTTTTGAATTCACAGCTTCATGTAAATGAAGACGATTATATTCACGTCTGGTTTAGGATCAGCTTGAGTCGGGTCGACCACTCTTCATCACTGACTGGCCTGGCCTCGATAATTACTCGACAGGGCGCGTGCTTAATCAGTGAAAGAGGGAAACTTCAGCCATATTTTATGTTTTCTTTGTGACGGCTTCAATTTCACGCTCAATTAGTTGAGCATTCCGCGTGAATGGCTCGACTGACTACAATTTCCACATAACGAAGGCTCCAGTGAATTTAATCAAGGACGTTTGGAGGCATCACGGGGCCATCCAGCAAATCCGGAGATGCGAATATCAAAAGCAGTTCCAGTGCAAGTTTTGTGTCGGGGGCAGAAGCGATATTCTTTTCAGAAATGGCAACAATTTAGTTGAGCTTAAGGCTTATGCAAAACCTGTCGACTGTGCTAGAGGCAAGAAGTCTCAAGATGTTGCATTAATGCCCTCCGGTAAAAAGTACAGATGAGCAGTGACGGTCTGAATATAATTTTCATTGCACAAAAGTGACATAATCGAGGGCCTGAAGACTATTATATGAGCTCACCAGCGATTGATCGTGGGTAGACATGGTTTGAAGCATTCATGATAGTTTTCCTCCTCATTTTTACTGCTTTTCCTTCCCTTTTCTCACTTTCTTTTCTTTTTTCATTCTCGCCCGCTCTCTCACCCCTCTCTGCCCTCTCTCCTTTGCTCTCTCATTATATCTCCACCCTTACCTTTTTTCTCACTCTTTATCTTTCAGCTATCTGTTAAGCCCTTTTTTCTCTCTTAACCATATTCCTCCTCAAGGAATATCATCTATCCTGTGTGCTACCTTCTTCCTCTTTTCCGCTACCTCCCTCCTCTCTTATTTTGCCATCCCTCCCCTTATCCTGTTTCCACTCTCCCCTCCCTCTCTTCGCCTCTTCCCTCCCACATCCTCTCTTCTCCCCTTGTCTCCCCTGTCTTCTCTCTCCTCTCTCATCCACCTCTCCTGCCCTCTCTTCTCCTCTCCTGCATCATTCAGGCGGCGGTCAGGCGGCCGTATTTGATGACGGCCGCGGCAGCCGGGCCAGGCGACGCACATAAACCGCCCCGGGGCCCTCCGGGACCGGCCGCCGGGCGCCCGGGCAATTGACGAGGTTCGGTGTGGTCTCCGGTGGCGGCGGTGCGCGTGGGACGGGTCACCAACACAGGCGCCGGTCAGCGCCATCGCCACAGGCGGTGGCAGCTGTTCAGAGCGTGGGGGATTCGGCAAACCCAGGCTTATTCCATGAGCTGGTCTTAAGTATGCATAAGCCGTGTGTGCGTATTGCCTGGAGCTCTTCTGCACTTCGCCGTCCTGGCTGCTGGATGCGCCTCGAGGGAGTTCCACGAACAGCCTGTTGACCAGCGTCGCGCTGGCACCAGCAGCGCCCCTCCGAATGTCCGCAGCCTCGCCGCGACCGACGCATGGGGCGGCTCACCGGGAACCGACGAGGCGCGAGCACCAGGCTCGTGGTCCCGTTCGTCATCGCCTGCCGCTGCCGGCGATGACGCCCTTTGAAGTCCTGGTAGTTGGGTCTATAATCGTCAGTGACATGGACTGACCCACGCCTGCCGGCAAACACGGCCTTCGGTATGCAATATTCGATGTAAGGCGCACAAGACGCCCTCAAAGAATCTGGCTGGTCGCTGAGTTCACGTGTGCATATTTACATTCATCTACCATGCTGTAACACTATGTCTGTTATGGGCTTTAGGACAAGGGGGAGGACTGGGGACGCCTGCCCAAAAATTTGCCGAGTTAAACATAACACTTCTCGCGTTGCACGGAAATGACTGAGAGATACCATATCCAACGTCGGTAATCCCCTTAACATTTGACCCCTGGCAGAGTCATTGGTTTTGGTTGCAATATTTTCTTGCTAGAAGGTCGTAATCGCATGCGTCTAACACAGCTGTGCATGCATCGCGCCATGCGGCCATTACGCGCCGACTGATGTCTCGGGAATTGCATTCATGCCGGAACGACGTAGCAAACATATCGTCATGCATTTGCAACACCCGTTTGTTTCATTACCGCCACGCTGTTAGCAACTGTAATCACGCTCTCTATTCGGCTGAATCGAGGCAATGTAGAAGTACTGTTCGGCCCATGCTGTGGCATTCAACAGTCCGGCAGCGGAGACTCAAAATTACAGAGCGACAGTTGACAAAGCTCTGACTCGGCACTCCCCATCAGCCTAATGCCCGTGCCTTTACTCAGTCTGGCAGGCGGAACTGAGCCTACTTTGTCAGATACGATCCCGAATCATAGCCGCCGTTCTGCGCACGACTGTGGGGAGTCGAGGCAGAGGCCACCCGGGGTCCGACTATTGAGCGAATTTCCGGTCAATGCTGTGTCGTGAACACAGTGGGAACTTAGAGCGTTGTAGAGTGCATTTCCCATGTGCGGATAACGAATTGTGCGGCTCTCCGGCGATGGGACATCGCTGTCCAGTTTGAGTAGATATGAAACATTGGCTCGTGAACTCTTCAAACATCGGATAGTATGTCACGACTTAGATATAATCTCGGAGCCAACACATTGCCATGTCGTTCTTTTATGCCGAGTCTTTCATTATTGCAAGAACAGAAACCGTGTTGTTTGCATGCGCAAAAAGTACTTAAATCAAATCACGATGCTGCATGACAATATTCATATCACATCCGTCATAGATGTCTTCAGAGAGTGTGACAACATCGCATTTTCGCGCTGAATGACGCCGATAAGGTCGGCTGGCGAAGTCGGTTTCACTGCAACCCAGTGACCCGCGGTTGACCTGCGCGGACTGCCGCACCCTGCACTGCCCGGTGCTTCCGGTGTACTGCGCACGAGCCCCTGTGTTGAGCCACGCTGCCGGAAGTTCTCGAAATTTGCTCTGCCTTACCAGCGGTCCTAACCGCGGGAGATCGGTAGGGTTTATGGCGTCGCATGCGCTTAAAACGTCAAGTTTGTCCTGACACCGTCGACGCCGCTACAGTGGATGACTTGTGCGCCCAAGTTTAGCAATTCGGTAGTACTCGCTGAAGTTGCGCGATGCTCGCACAACGCTATGCGCTGTCATACAGAACATGTTATAAGTGGTCAGAACACGAATGCAGGCCACGAATATTTGGCACATAAACACAAGTCACGGATACTCAAGGACACTTATACGTGATACGAATACGCTCACAAAATTGTAACTGTCGTGTCCTTTAGTAAATCGCGTCTGGTGTAAAATTAATGCGACAAGTGTCCCTGTACCTGACTGCGCAATTCGACTCAATTCATTAATTGTTCAGGTATCTAGTGATACAAATGACGGTGTCCGTGATATAAATAACTCCAGCACGGCAGCACCGGGAAATTGTACGTCACATGTAACGGACCTCTTTGTTTTGAGGCATTTTAAACACGTTTCCCCCTTCTTGGATGAGCTTAATTACATGCGAAGTAGTCCGCCCCGTAGCTCAACTAGTTTCAGTGCCAGTCCCCCAACGTACCTGAGGGGAGAGGTCAAGCCGCTTTGACGCTCGCTATTTGTCCCTAGCTCGGACCCCCTACACCCCGTGACCGCTGCCGCTCGAGGTCAGATGAGGTCAAGGGGTGGACGGACCGTGCGAGCATTGCGGCACATTTAGACTTCGCCACACAATTATGCCGCTGGACTGGAATTCCACGATCCGATGACGGGATCAGGGTTCGCACAACGAGCACTGCTTAGCGTGAATTCTGATCGCAGAGATCCAAAATGTTGTACTTAGATAAAACCGTTTCGAACAGAACCCCACATAGGGATATCGATCGTACCCTTTACGATCAACGACCAGCGTTGATCCGCGTTCCTGGCACCGGACCTTCCTCATCACCAGAACCCGATACGCGCAGCGTTAAATGGCGTCAACAGGCCCTCCTCACTCGATCACTATCGGCGCGCGGCCCCACACGGCACGAGACAGCTGAAAAGCAGCGCTACCGCCAGCGCCCGCGCACGCTTCCCAGCACCACCTGCACCACGCACACTCTCCTGTTTCCCCGCAGTGTCCTCCGTTGATGAACGGCGCCGGGACACCGTCGACAAGAATGAAGCTCATGCAACATGCATTTGCAGCGGGCCCTCCTGCGTCGTATGCATGCAGGGCGCCACCCGCAGGGCGCCACCGGCAGGGCGTTGCGACAGCTGCTCATTGATTGGTCCGCCGTTAAAAAGGCTGTTGAGCACGGTCGACAGCAGCGGAGGCCGATCGGGCCGGCAGCCGCATGGCGGCGATCCCGCCTCATCTGCGGCGGCAGGAGGAGTGACGGGCGGCCGGCGGCCGGCGGCTGCTCCGCTGGGTCAGCCCCGCGGCCGGGGTCGGACGAGCGTCGCCCGGCCGACCGGTGTGGAGGCCTGCCAGCGGTCGCGCGTAGGAGGCGAGCCGGGCTGCGGACGGCTGCGATCAAAATAGATGGAGACACGCCCTCCGAACATCAGCATATGGTGGCGGCTGCGAGGTCAGAGCCTGCTAGACCCGGAGACACATTTCGCTAGCAGCAGGGGCGGGAAGCGACTCCAACGCCTCCAGAAGCGGCCACGCGGTTCGGTCAGAAGGGCGACAAAGATAAGTTGGATTGCTGTCATTAGGGCTTTACGACGAGCTCAGGCAGTTGGGTTTCATGGCTTCGCCCACAGCTCACAGTGCCAGAAGGACAGACACCAAGAGGCATTGCTACCCCGCACATACCTCTAGCTTCCACTGTGATACCTGAATCATATCAAAAAAGGGCGTGCTTCATCTAGACGCGGGAGGTCTGGGTTCGATTCCAGGCGGACACTAGAACCTTTGAGCGCTGACAGTGACTGTAATCCCAGCGCTCCGTAAAGGGGTGGGCGGCAATGCGCTCCGGCAACCTAAAAAGCACAGCTATGTTTGGGCAGCGCGCAGCGCCAACAGGCAGCGCAGCGTCGTTGCCGGCAGCGGGCAACCGTGGTCAATACTGACGACGTCGCAGACGGACAGCGGCACTCCTCGGCGTGGCCTCGCCGCACAAAGCCCAAATGCACTTCAGATGACCGTCAGTGGCTGGCAGCGCGGCCAGCGTGGCGTCATGAATAATCAATGATTAGCTCGGAGTGCGCCGGCCCGGTACCACGGACGGTCGGCCAGGCGGAGGCGCCGCGCCCCGACGCGCTGCGCGCACCGCCAGGGGGCACCGGGCGGTTCGTCCCCGCCGGGCCGACGGTCGCTGCACGGGGACCGGCGGCCGACGTCCTGCGGCGGGCCGGCGACGATGCGGCCTTAGCGATGCATGGGTCGGCTGCTATCGGGCCGCGAGACGTCCCGCAGGGTCTGGCGGGCACGCCCAGCGGCGCGAACTGGCACGAGGCTGGGCTGGGAGCAGCGGCCAGCCGCATGCCGTCCCCAGAGGGCATGGAGGGGCGGCCCAGTGGTGCGAACTGGGCACGAGGCAGGACTGCGGGCGGCACCCCGAAGCATGGACCGATGGATGCTGTCACGGAGAGCGACCGGCGGGTCCCATCGATGGACCCTCCAGGCAGGTCCAACCGATGAAACCTGCGGGTTCCGCTGTCGATAGTGGTTTGTGGCAGTTGCAGCGCTGGACCAGACACCGCCACTGGGGCACTGGGGCACTGGGCCAGACACCGGCGGCTGTTTTCTGCACGTATGCTGTCTTGACGTCTGTCTCATGGGGTGTCAATAGTCGGTCTGCCCTTAGCTGGTGGTGGTGAGCGTCCCCCCTCCCCCGACATTGGGGGTCTGAGTGACGAATAGTGTAGTTATGGTCCAGGGTTGAACAGAACTAACGCCAGACATGGAACGACAGCAAAAATGTTTGATCGATGACAACTCAGTAGCCGTGTTTTATCGTCCATTTGTTCGTGATGGGCACACCAGAAACCATACCCGTAACGATCCTAACCCTGCAGGTACAAAATCGCCAAGTTTAGGCACCATGGCGCGACAACGAAGCCAGCCCACAAGTGTCAGGCGGCGTGTCCGCGAATGCGGCAGCCCCCTAATCGGGACCGAGCATCGCCAACCTGGGCTTCTGCGCGCTCGCGGCGACGGCGCTGCCGTGGTTTTAATAGCCATCGCTCACCAAGGGACCATTTCCAGCGCTGGCGACGGTACGGGTGTCATCAGGCCGCCGTCCGGGAGCCGTTTGCGCGGCTGGTCACGTCCGTCGCCTGCAGAAATGACGGCCGGCCCTGCAGCCGTGTCCACCGGCACGGCAACAATCATTGTCCACTACAGCCCGTTAGTGGCTGACCGGTGCTCTATTCGAGCCATCTCGCTGCAGCGCGCAGCGTCCGGGGCGGTCCAGCAGCTGCACACGAAACGGTGGTCTCGAATGTGCTGGCTTAATGGCGTGGAATGGTGCGGGCGCGTTCCGGACTCAACTTCAAGGCGAGGATCGGGAGCGGAGCGTATAAGCGTGGGAGGTCACGGCTAAAAACGTTTGCTGTTGCATGAATGGAAGCGGTCCCTACACGTTCTTACAGCTTACGGCGTGGCCCCGCCCAGGCACGTATTGCTGAGAGCACTCCTGGCCAGATGGTTCACCTCCCCTGAGAGGTCAGCTCTGATGGCCGGCCGCAAAGCCGACGAAGACGTGGGTCCATCTCGAGGCGCTGATCCTCTAAATGTCATATACGCGGCTTATCCGGCGACGCAATTACCGGCCTGTGACCGGGACAGCCGTCTGCCGCGGCTTACCAGCACTGTAAGAGCTCTGGCCACTGCTGGAATGGGCGGAGCTGGGATCTCTAGCCGCTGCAGGAATGGGCCAAGCCGAGATCTCTTGCCGCTGCTTTGAAAGGGCGGTGCTCTGGTCTCTGGCCGCCGCTGGGATGGTCCAAGCCGAGATCTCTGGCCGCTGCTGGAATGGGCGTAGCTCTGGTCTCTAGCCGCCGCTGGAATGGACCGAGCTTTGATCTCTGGCCGCTCTTGAAATATGCGGAGCTCCGATCTCTGGCCGTCCTGGAGTGAGACCTCCGATCTTTGTTGGTGCTGAGGTGATTTCCGATCTCTGGTGGCTGCGGGGACGGGACGATCTCTACCTGTTACGGCAATCGCAGCGGGAGTGTGCTGTAGCGCATAGTTCCCCGCTGTAGTAGCGTCTATGCAAGCAAGCGGTTCTTCGCTTCGTCAGTGACTCGCGCCGGCTTATGCCTGACACGTGCAGGGTTGTTTGTACCACGGAGAGCACGACAACAGATGTGATCTAAACGTCTAATCACATCATCTGTTATTGATACCGCTAGATGACTTAAGCTGCAGTTATAAATGCTACACAATGATAAGACTCTCCCACATCCAGGCTTGAAAGCGCAGGACACCACCCGGAAACCTGGCCGTCTCGCATCAGATTCCTGCGTAGTCATTTTTCATCGCTAATGCTTCCGGCATAGCAAGGCTCACACAGTGGTGCAATGGTGGGCAAACAGATGAAATTGAAAGAGATGAAAAAAGATGAAATTGAGTATTCAGCCTGGCCGACGATGACAGCCAGCACAGCTTGCTCTACTACAAAAGAAAGCGGATGAAAATAATGCGGATAAAAATGCCGCAAAATATAACAAGACCTCTGCTGAAAGGCCGCGGAAAAGCAAAAAGGTGACATGAACTGATGGGGTTACATCCCACGTCACCCGCGATCCAGCGTCCTGCTATCCCGAGAGACTTACACTTGCGTCGACCAGCACAGGTCAGGAGACGCGACCAGCAGAGATCAGGAGACGCAACCAGGACAAGCTGACAGACGCGACCAGCATATGATAGGAGACGCGACCAGTAGAGGCTGAGAGACGTGACCGGCAAAGGACAGGAGACACGACCATTACAGATCAAGAGATACACCCAGCAGAGACCAGGAGATGCGACAAGTCAAGGTCAGGAGACGCGACTAGCAAATGCCCGGAAACATGACCAGCACAGGGCAGGAGACGCGACCAGCGGGAGCCAGGAGACGCGATCGATGCGGCCCTCTTCCCCTCTCTCTCTCTCGTATCGCATATCTGCCGCTGCAGTTGCAGGGCGCCACGCGGCAATGAACCAGCCCACGGCGTGATGAACGACCCGTCGTCATCAGCACGTCCAGCTGCGCCGTCCGATTGATGCAGAGAGGCTGGCGCCTCGCAGCCGGTCGGCTCCGACGCCTCGCTTTTTCCGGCGTGACCTGGTCACGTGTACCGCGTGGGTACGCGGTGCACGTGACGGTAAAATACCGGCAAGGTATTGTCAGGCATTATGACCTGCCGCTGACAGTGCAGATCAAGGGCCAAAACCGGTGAAAACCGGCCCCAATATGCTTGGATGATCAGGCCGTAGTCCAAGCCAGACACGACCATTATGGCCAAGCCAGGTCTCAGCATGTGAATACCAGCGCTAGGTGCGGGCTAGCCGGACGAGACCTTGGTCTTCCGCTGCGTCAGCCGGACCCAGACCCGACCGGGCCGGACCAGACCAGACCTCACCTTGCGAGAGCCAAGGCCAGAGGTGACGGCAGAAGCGGCGCACCGCGGCCGCCCAGGTCTGGATCGTCTCGCGCCTCGCAGGAGCCGCGGGCCGGAGCCTAGCCGCGGCCGGACGGCTTATTGGGCGGCGGCGGTGCCCGCCGAGCCGTTATTGCCCGGCAGCCACGGCCCCGCCGCTCGACGGCGGCTCCGACGAAAATCCCCGAGTTCGCCGTGGCGCGTAACAAAAGCCGCCGCTGCGCGCCCGGGCGCGACGAGGCTGGCGTGCCGCGGCGAAATCCGCCGCAGCTTCCGGTCGCGCCGGGACCGTTTTTGCCCACCGCTCAGCTGGTGACGCGGCTACGGTGAGTGTTGTGGGGAATGGCTTTGGGTGCGCTGTAGCAGGGCACGGTGCTGACAGGTCTGCGGCGTTGCACGGCTCCTCGTGGGATGGACACGGCGAGCGCGGAAAACGCGTGCTCCGCGACGCAGCGGGATGGACACAGCGGGCGCGGAGAACGCGTGCTCCGCGACGCAGCGGGATAGACACAGCGGGCGCGGAGAACGCGTGCTCCGCGACGCAGCGGGATAGACACAGCGGGCGCGGAAAACGCGTGCTCCGCGACGCAGCGGGATAGACACAGCGGGCACGGAGAACGCATGCTCCGCGACGCAGCGGGATAGACACAGCGGGCGCGGAGAACGCATGCTCCGCGACGCAGCGGGATAGACACAGCGGGCACGGAGAACGCATGCTCCGCGACGCAGCGGGATAGACGCAGCGGGTGCGGAGAACGCATGCTCCGCGACGCAATGAGGACACGGCGAGCGCGGAGAACGCATGCTCCGAGACGGGACTCATCTAGTGTTTTGGCCGCTCACTCGTTGTCTCTTTGTTACTGACTCGGAGCAAACTCTGCCTTCAGGCGTTATACCCTGCCCCGAGAACATGAGAACATGCCCAACCATTTGGGAACATGTGATAAACAGCAGTGCACGACCATAACACTGTTAACGGCGGCGCGCGGCAGCTAGGAACGCGTTTACACTGTCGGCATAAGCGCCATCTGCGGATAAATGATTACGTGACCGTATGTTGCATTGAGAGGCATCATGACGAATTAGCTTCCACTGTGCCAGGGCTAATTTGGCAAAATACCAGCAGTCCTACTAGACTTGAATGAAAGATTAAATTAGTCAGCTGCCAGTAATGTTTTCCCTCACAGAGTCATATTTACATAATATCAGACCACAGGCTAGAGAAACAGTGGTGCATCTTGGCATTGCAATTTGGACTCGGGCTGCACAGTGCTAGCTTTGGACGTTTGACGTCATAATCGCGCGTTGAATTGTGAAGGAACAATCATCTGGCCAATATGGGCCTCCTTGTTCGAAAGGTGTCTCCCGTCTGATCAACTCTGGAACAAATGACCTTTGGCACAGGCTGAATAAGGCCAGATAACCACTCACACCTCACTCGATGAGGCTTGGCACAAATGTGATGCGTGAAAATTTGTCATGCAGCTCCATTTGAAATTGATAATTGTAAAATGTTGTATTGCTCAAAAAGCTGGTTCTTGCTATTTTCTCAAAGTCAGTTTCTCCACGACCTTAAGGTATAAGTTACCACTATTATAGCGACTTGAATTGCGATATCCATAAAAAGTGCGGCGGCGCTGGATGTTTTCCCCATGTATAGTTGATATTCATCTTGCTCATGAATCATTTGCACGCCAAACAGCTTAAAACACCTGGTGTCATTAATAAAATAACCCAAGTAACATTATATGTCATTATTACCAACAGCTATATGTGGAGCCTATGCGTCCATAGAGGCCTTGATCATCTAATGTTTGTTTTGGATGTCCAAGCTCCAAACCTTGTGAAGCCAACCGAGAAAAAATCGTCTTTGGGTTAATGATATGGAAAGTAACACACTTCTTTTCTGATATAACTGTTGACTTTTTTCCTTTGTCAGAAGGTTTATATTCATCACACTGAAATAATTATGTACGTTTGTTCTCAAAGATACACTCGCTGCTGGAAGGTACGGAAGAGCGCTTTTACTAATGCATCGCTTCAGCCCATACCGTTACAGTATAAGACGACGTGCAAAAGTGTCTGTATTTCAGGTCGTTGAGATTTGTGGGGTGAGAAAGCTCCTTGTTGGAATGAAAACTGTCGGTTCGTTCTCGGGACAAAAAAAGTCTGAGTACTTCTTGGTCGATTCAGCTATTATGTCGGATGAAAACTAGTTGAAATTTCAACAAAGAGAAAACTGCGCATAATTTTAATCTGCCCTTTTCACATATCATGCAATTTGATGAAATTCTGTCACTGCGTCCAACAAAAAGAAGTGGCCTTGTTTTGGCGCTCACTCGGCTGAGGACGTTGGTTTGCCGCCCCCCCCCCCCCCCCCCCCCCCCCTCTCCCCGGAAGGTTTTGCCGGAAGAATTTCTGAAAAGCGCGGCTTAACAGCTCCAAATTTACCAACGCTGTAGGCAGTCTAATAGCGTATCTTGTGATATAAAGTATTAGATGTATCTTGAAAGGTCACTGATTTATGGAAGGTCAAATTCAGGCCGTGGCTGTCAGCAAGGCGATTTCTAGGGAATCGTTTAATCTGATCTGACAGCAGAGTGTCCGTACGAATCCGTACATAGAACTCTGAGATAGTTTCTTGGGCAATACAGAAATTTAATCCAGGATTTTAACAAATTCCATTGGCTCATGATTGTGTGTAATGGTCAGACCGAGGTCAGAACAAAACTGCTATTTTACTTGAGAGCTTGCTGTATGGGATAGTTTCTGGTGCCCACTTAGACTTCTTAAAGGGCAGAGTAGTTAAGTAACCTGAAATGGCCGAGGTCGACATTTTGCTTTAGGAACATACCGCATGGCGTTCATTCCTTAACGTTCGTTCAAGAGGAAAATCAAAACAATACCATAGAATTGTTGCTACCACGACCTTCTCAAGTTCAAGCAAGGTCACTGACTATATAAATACCAGTAACCTTTTGTTTAGATTAGGTATCTAGGTCACGGCGGTTGCAATAGGAGGCCCGGGACCTTGGGCACCAATCTGGAAATTTATTTTGTTTTGACCCTTTTTGATCCAAAGTTTGTTTCCCAGAAACCTCAAGTTTTGACGACTGTAAGTTCACGTACAGACCAATCCACCCTATCGATTTGGTGCATTTAGCTCTCTTATTCGGGGGCCAAATTGGCCATCTTGGATTCTTTAACCATTGACCATCATCATCAATACTCTAGCAAAGGGCATTCAGCCGGCCGTCCAAGCACGTGTTAACCAAATATTTCTAGGCATCAGTCCTGCATAGCTCCCAAATGAACTGCAGCCAACAGTTAATTTGGATGGTTGCAATCGTTTCCAGCACTTTCAGTGTTTGAACACACTATTGTGCGTGTTATTGAATAAGACTGTTCTGTTCTTCCAAGCCCAGCTTTGAATACTATTCCTAGGACATGTTTTATTCATAGACGTTATCAAACCTCCACGCATGGAACTCAGATCGATTCATGAGACATCATTTGACAACGACAATAACAGCGCATGATAAAGAGCTTGAGACGATATTTCGCGCTAGTACCGGTTTGTTCATGCCTTGAACCCGGCTTTGAGTTTTAGCGCATTGTTAAACAAATTGAGTACGAAAGGTCTTGTTGCCCAATGCTTTAATAAAGCCAAACGCATCATCGCCTCCCCGTGCACTGAATTCCAAACAGACCGCTGCGCCAAAACATGTAAACAATTCGATAGCTCTACTCCACACCCAGCCCGAGCAGCGCCCTGCCCCCCCCCCCCCCCCTCCGCTCCGCCCCCTCCTCCCCCCCCCCTCGGGCCGGCTCGGCTGACCACGCTCTCATCGCTGCTGTCTGCAGCGGCCGGGCTAATTCGCGCTGACGACGGTCCGCACTGGAGCGTGCGCCGACGGCTGGGCCGCGCCGCCCGGCCGCCCGCAGCCGTGCGCCGACGTCCGAGCGGGGCGGACGTGCCCCTCGCGCCGCCGCCGCCCGACCGGGTCCGGACGAGCGACGTCGAACGGGCGGCGGTGAGGGCCGGACGTGCGCAGGACGAGGGCGGTGGCGGCGATCTCCGGGCGGTGGCTCTCCAGCTCTGTCTGGGTCGCGTTCACAGCCTGCGGGCGCTCGTTCCTGTCCGCTCCTGAGGCCCCGCGGCTCCGGTTCGGTCGCGCGGCGGTTGGACAGGCGTGTCCGGGACTCGGCGCCAAGCGAGTAGCGCTCGTGGGGACGAGGTGACCCAGTGCAGACCAGCGTCGCTCGGTTCGCTCGGTGGGACACTCCAGGGCCGGGGTGAGCCGCCCCGCGGCCGCCAGGCTCCTGCGTCTGACTCGCGCTCCCCCTGGTGCAGTTCGCCGTGCGCGGCACGCGCCCTAAACTCCAGAGTGGGGACCCCCTCGTGCTCGCCTAAGGAGCCGACTGTCAGCGGTGCTGCATCCCCCGCTGTGGTGCACCGATCCCTGCAGCAGTGACGAAGAACAGGTCAGCAGGGGAACAGCATCATTAGAGGTAGAGAAGCGCTGAAATACTCTAACGCAGGTAAGGTGATCCTCATCCATCTCCATTGTGGCAAACATGATTCCAGATAGGAAAACAATGTGATCCGTTCCACGCCAGTCCACGGAGATAGAATGATATGCGCCATTCTTTAACTGTTTCGGTGCTGCCTATCACCTAGTAATTTTCTCAACAAATTTAAACACCAAAGATACCGTCAGAAACCCCCATTTTCGGGGAAATCATTGCTACGGCGAACGCCTGTCCGGCAATTTCTGACGTTGCGTGTATTTCTGAACGATGCCTCAGAGCATCCTACAATCTTAAACAAATTATAAAGTCGATTTAACTTACTTCATTTGATTCCCAGCCTCCTTGCCAACAAAGCGACAAGCGCATTTTGCTGTTTCAGACAAGCTTCATGAATGTTCCGCTCTGTCATGCTTTGTAAAGTTGCCCTCAGGCATCATGGCTTTGCATCCCCATGCGTCACATGCGGTCCTCGCCTACTTTTCGCGCCTGGCGCCACGTGGGCGGAAACACCGTGGTGTACATAAAGTCGCGCCACGATTTTGCGACCGTTCGTGGTTGATTGAGCACCTGGTTTTGCAATTGGTTACGAATCCGATGCTTATCTGACCGAAGTCGCGGAAATTGTATGGGAAACATGCATTATAATGTATCGTTGCAATACATTCATGCTAATGTACGTCATACCTTTCACTTGAAATGAAGATAGCAGCAGTTAACAATTATAACTTAATACTCGCCATGCTTATTCCGAGCTCGTACCAAATAAAAGAAACGTGGGTGTCACTTTATTCGCTCAGGGCTCCTACGGAAAAGACATGATTGTGTATTATTTGATAGGTCGTTTTCGTAATTTTGCGCAGGCTTAGCTGTTTTTTTTTGTCATTTACATGCGCTGTGCAATGTTTTATGTTCATCATACAATTCCATTGGTTGGTGAGCTCTGTGGCACAGTGCCCTTGCCAGTTTGTTGTGGCACAATTATGGAAAATAAAGCGTGCACATCGCAGGGAATGACCAGACGATCGCAAAGCGAATGTCACGTTACTGAGCTTGACGTCATGTAGGCATTCATCCACGTGCGATCGGCTGATCTTGCCTTCAAAGCCATCATAATTCCAATCACGAATGGTAAAATCATGGTACGTAGTAGTAATAGCACTAGTACTAGCGATATAGTAAAGCACTCTGTGAAGTAACGCTGCCCACTTCTATCAAAGGCCACTTCCCTGATGTGCGCAAAACATGAAATCCTTTCAGCTTTCGTTACCAGCTTGTTTAATTGAATTGCATGAAGGAATTTGTCGTTTCCAAACACTGCCACGTATGATCATGTTGATGCAAATTGGTACCTAATCCGCCATATCCTAGGGACTGATTAGGGTGACAAAAACATCGGTTTAAATCCATGATTTAAGATCATTAACGCGCTTTGTAAAGCACGTTACCCTCGTTATCTCACAGTCTTTTCAAAACATTTCCCAGGTGCCTTTGAACTGCCACGATGGAGAGCAAATACTAGTTGGTAAAATAGGTCCGGGATTTTTAAAGAGATTGTTACGCCAACTCTCTACAAATAAACCCATTGATAAAAATGTGGGTTTTTGTTCTTGGGAAAAGTCGACCGGGTCAGCCAGTTTGACTTCATGTTGCCCTTGCTTCATGAGTTTGAAAATTTGTTTGTAAGTCATAAAACGGCAGTGACTTTTGCACGATTCGTCCCACTCCCAGGGAGCGATGAAGCTGGGGTGCATGCCACTACGATAGTGAAAGCTTCTTCGGCCAGTGGCATAAGACAATGTGCAAAGTTGTTTGCCACTGACGTTTCTCCCATCAACGAACCTTGACTACGTGCGTAATTACACACAGCCTTTTACCATGCCATTCTTTAGGGAGGCTTCCCCACGTGCACCCATAGAAAGCCACCACCGAGGCCTCAGATCAATGCGCCGCCTCACTCTGGACTGAAATCCCATCCCACGTGCCGCACAGAGCACGGCGCGCAGTTGCGCCAAGCTGCCAGCGGAGAGATCCCATATCATCAGCAGGTCAAGTTTCGCTCTGTTATTGGTGCGGATAAAATGACGGCTCGTTGCCAGCCGATTCCATTGCTGAGCTTTGAGCGACACGACCTGGGATGCTTAGCTCAGGCCAGGCTCGGACACAGGAGCAGGGATGCGCGGGTGGGCGACGTTAGGCACTTTGGTCCTCGTGCAGCAACTCAAGATGTTTAACCAAGGCACTCTCATCTGCTTGGGGAGTGGGAGATGTCATCTGTTTGACAGGCCAACCTCTCTGCCTGCACGTGCTCCTGAACCGTGTAAACGAGTAAGACTGTGTGGTAAATTGTGTGTGTGTGGGGAGTTGCGTGTAGGTGTGGTTATAGCAGCGAACGGTTTGTAGCATTTATTGATGCGTGATCTGCACAAAGCTGATAAGTTTACTGACTTAAATTGCGTTGATGTTCTCACGCGAGCGTCGGCATTTAACTCGGCTCTTCGATTTCTGGATTTATTGGCTCAAGCGCTTTAGCCGGTGGGTTGTTTGTCCTGCAGTACAGGCGGCAGCTGCGGTGCAGCCTAACGCAGGCTCATGCTTCGCCGTGGCGAAGTACAGCATGGGCGCCCGGTCCACCCATGTCAACAACGAAGTCAAGCACCATCTAGCTGGTTTACTGTTGGCAACACTGCTGATGTGATGCTGCGACACTTTTGGAGCTGGTTTCACGTGGAAAGACATGTGGCTGGTTCCGAGATTTCTTCCTGAGAGCCGGTTCCTGGTTCTTGGGTCCGGAACTTGGGAGAACCTAGAAGCCAATCTGGACGTAAACCGAGGAATCAACAAGAACCAGGATCCAGCTTGATGCTAGGCAAAGAGAACCAGCAAGACCAAAAATACGCGCTGGCATTATGCCAAATATTGGGAACCAGGCACATGTGGGCAAGGATGGAATGGGCTAGACTGCACATGGAGTGGGCTACATCGCACATGGATTGGGCTGGACTGGGATGACTTTCAGTGTTCGGGTTCGGGTTGGAATAGGCTAAACTGCGCAGGAATGGGTAAGACTGCACATAAAATGGGCTGGAATGTAAGGCGGCCAGTATTCGGGTTTGTATTCAAGCTCATGTTTGGGTTATTGCAGCTAAGAGGAAGCCTTGAATCAAGAGTTTACAGCCCACGTTCCAATAATCTCACCTCACAATCACACTTAGTGGCGACATAGGTGACCCCTGCAATGGCAGCATTTGAGCGCTTCACTTTTGTACTCGTATCTTATCTATACATTAATGGGTCTACATGTTCACATATCGCATATTCACACCTATATTGGTGATTGCTTTTTAGTTTGTTGTAAGGGATTACGTCCATGTGGGGAAGCGTCGAACCATGTGTAAGGAAAACATGTAAGACCTCGCAGCGGAATCATAAAATTTGGTCGGAAGTTTAGGTGAGATAACGATGAATGATTCATAAACACGCTGCATGGCCAGAATGTGCGACGATGATTGAGTAAAAGCGGCTTATTCGTGACGCGTCCACGAACTAATTTACGCCCAGTATCAGGAGAAAACGTTGAAAGATTCGCGTGACGCTCGCGTGCGCTGGGGCGCACTCAGCCCAGCATCTCTTAGGATACAGCCCGGCGGAGCTAATAGTAGTCCGTCTCTCAGGATCTCATCGCTGAATCGGACCAATCCAAATGGCAATCGATGGCCCTAGATATTTGTGTTCACTCGGAGTTATTGAAAATACATCTGGCATGACGTGTGGCATAGACATATGACATAGACATATGAATGATGCCTTTACAGGTCCCGCAAAATACCTCAAAGGGGAACGCGCCAACATGTTCCACCGCCTCCTGGCATCCGGAAAACGGATGTCGCAGCATGGTAGCCGGCAACAAAACAAAAAGGCAGGCATTCAAAGTCAGATCAGTAGTCAAAATTATGTCAGGTCAAGGGCAAGTCACTCAATCCGCTTTGACTTACTGTCCCTATGTTATGGTATGCTATGATTTGCTGACCCTATGCGGTATGTCTACCTGGCACCGTTCGCAAGCTATTTTCAAAACGCGGAGCGCGTTACTTTTAACCTCAACCGTTCGTCGCTTAACCTATGGTGAACCTGATTTTGTATCCACTGAATCGTTTGGCGCGAGCTGGGGTTGTAGAAAAAGCAAACACCAGATCAGAATGCGAACGGTGGCAACATGGCCACACCCGACAGACGGCCCAGCGTACCTTAGCTGGACCGAGCAATAAGAGCTTCCTTGTTTGGGACTTCACGAGCTCTGTTGCTAATCCTAGAGTGCATTACCAACTCACCATCTGGCTATATATGTAGCTCCCTAGAAGCGCATTTCACTCCGCTGCTTGACTCGTGATTTACAGCAGCCCAAAAGCTCAAGCTAGCCGACAGGTAGACTGACCCGCGTCGCATGCCACTTTTAGTATGTGTATTGTATTGCACTTGATCAGGTCATTCCGCATTATGGGGCTTCTCTTTTACCTTCGTTAACGGGCGCATCGACAGTCATAACGCGGCGACATGACCATGACGCAAACAGACATGTATAAGAGGTTAGAAATGGTGGGTACTTTGAATAATGTGATGGACACGGGTCCTGGAAAAAGGGAAGACGGCAACGTCCTTGCTCACGACACGCTTGCACACATGTGAAGCCCGGTAGGCATATGCTCGCTTTTCATGGTTGTTCTTGGGCGAGCAAGTGATAAATGTTTGTATTGACACATGCTACGTTCGGTGTTTTGATCGTTCTAGGAGAGCTGAGAATGTCAAGTTTCTGGCTCCGCGTTAGTCAGTGCCTTGTGTGAAAGGCATACATCCAAGGCGTCAATACACTCGTTGATGAGAGATGTAGTCGCACATTTGAACGGTGCATGTGGGTGTTGTGTTTTTTCCACATAGCTCACGTGAGATTACGGCGGCGTCCAGAGCGGAGTGGGCGTCGCCCTTTTGCAAGCCACCGGTTCCAGCTGTGGGACTCTTGTGCAGCCTAACACAAAATTGCATTTTATCTTTACATAACGACGAACTATGGTTATGTGCCCAGCTGCCGTTCTCGCACTTAAGGACATAGCCCGGGGATGGGTGGGCCCCTCGCCCTTTGAGAGTTGGCTATCTGGGGGGGGGGGGGGGGCGGGAGGGTTTAGGGTTTAGGCAGAGGTTTTCAAGATGGGTGTAAGGAATGTTCGTGATCGAAGGACAGCATCATATGCTACATTTGTCAATATCTACGTCTAATTGCGTGTTATATAGTGCTGGCATAGTTGCAAGACAAATAGACAACTTATTGGACATGAGACTATTTCACCCGCATTAAACCCTTAAAAAGAGCGCTGACTCTTAAAGCAAAATGAACTCGCGGCCTCCATCTCCCTGGTAGCAGTGCAGCAACTTTTCGCCGGATGAGATCACAAAACCTCGTGAATATATTGCGCCTGAGGAGAGTAATGCGAGGCCAGGGAGACTTATCACACATCACCGAGGCTCCGATTACTGCGCGTCACCGAGACGACCCCACGTACTGAAATGACGACGGAAAAAGTTTTAGCATAGCTTGCTTGCATCTCAGCGTGAAGCGAATGCCTTGCAAAAGAACGTTCCATTTCTATGCGAGGGCGATACCGATACAGGCGAAAAGCTATCATTGGTAGAATCATGTACTGCGCAGCTGTGCACCGTAATTGTGACTTAAGCTGAATGAAATGCCTATGAAGGAGAGTGGCATCTCTGGATGCTATCCCAAAAATGTTCCGCAACGAATGCACCACACCAATGTCGCTATGCCTGATTCTAACATGTACGTTTTGATAAGCATAACATCCGTTATTATAAGAGTGATTCATTTAAGTTGAATTTTGGGCATAACAAATTTACCAAAGCTCCAAGTGGGAACATTTCTTCTACCAGGACAGCGACCGAAGTCTGTAGCTATCCAATCAGTTTGAGCGGCTTAATGAATTCGCCTGGAGCGTGGCGGCCATGCTTTAGCGCTGCTGGCAGGCGACAGCAGACCGGGTCTGTGTGATGCGCGGAAGCTATGTTAAAAGCTAAGCAGTTTTGCGGTGAACTGGAACGCTTTGAACAGCATATGCACACCAAAATGCAAAATGGCCGTCATGATAGTTATGGAGAGCGCAAGTCGGTCACAAATTTCGCTCAGCAACTGTTTCGTCCGTTGACAGATGAGGCTAAAACGACTGTTCTTGAAGATGTGTTTTGCTGTAGTGGTGGGCAGGGAGTTTGATGAAGCACTTAAGTGAAATGACCACTTCAAGTGAAAAGTTCTGGATTATTTTAGAACAAATCTGAGAAACCTTGCTCGTCGGTCCGAGTACGACAAATCTTATCTAGCTGCGAAGATGTGCATCCAGTATTGATCTGGAAGGTAGCTTTTGTAAAAAAGAACACCTCAGCCATTCTTCGTATGATGTCGGGGTAGTTTAGCCACCCCAAGCTCTTTAAAATTTTGTTAGAAACCGTTTGCTGCTGGAACGATGAGGTTTCATGACTTTTCTGGCTCTTCTTCCAGCATACTTTGACAGGATTCGGCACAAACTTCTATCCATGACTCGCCAAATAAACCACAGTGTCCGACATTGCTCAGAAACGACTGCGGGTTTGATTTGTAAAGGCATTCGAGGACAAATCACGATCATAAGTACGCGTTGGCTGAAGCGGTTTACAATTGAAAACCGATTATGCAACGAAGAGCTTTAAAATCATCGAGCATACAACAAGCAAACACTTATCATGTCCATTAAAACCTCCATCTGAGGTGTTGTTTTTCTTCTCCTTTGTATTCTTTGTTGTCGCATGAAGAGGACACGGAAGAAAGATACTGCTTTCTGAATCAGCGTTCCATTTGGCGATAATATAAATGCATATTTACTCACGTGACAGCTGCACGCCATGTTGTCATGCCAACCGCACACGTATCGCGTGGTCAGAAAATAAGAGGGAAGTACTACGCGGACGAAAGCTCGGAAAACGATCTGAGTGATTTTGATTAGGTCATCCGTTGGGAGATCCCGCCTGCGTTAAACAAATGTATTAAACAATACAAAATTAAGTTTGTTTTTCTAGGAGCAAAGAAAGCAGTGGATGGACGCAGTGGGGACGAGGAGACACGGTTGGAAGTAAACGAGCACTGAAAGTGTGGGGTGAGACGGACGGGGGTGCTGCGGGCGAAAATTCGACACTTGAAAACTGAAGTTTTCTAAAAAGCGACGTTCTATTGCAGCACTGTGATCAAAGTTTTGTGTTTGCGCTGTTCGCGATATCCAAAAGCCTGTGCGCACTTTGTATCGCCGAAATCGAGAGTGGACTTTGCGAAGAGGCGATACTGTTGAACGGAGATAAACAGCCAATAAATATAAACTGCCCAGATGGGAGTTTGCTTGAATATACGATTCAGTTTAGTAGCTATAACCTGTCATGACCCATCAAAACCTTCGAAAGTTCTCGCTGTCTTGATCATGATGATCAAACAAGCCCAAACAAAGGACGCGCTTTGTTGACACGTGGCGATTTAATGGTCCATTTCATGACTATGTGCTGATACGACTAAGAATAAGCTGATCACCAGCGCATTCCCTGTCAGAGGTCTAGCGAATACATGTACAATGATGCGTCGGCCCACCTGTGAGACAAAAAATCCCGCGTCCAAATGTCATGGTTTTTTTCCGAGGTGCCGGAGGTCCCGCGAGAAAAGCACACGCCAACGTTTGCATATCGCATATCATCACATTATGCCCAGCCGCATTGGC
Source organism: Pollicipes pollicipes (assembly GCF_011947565.3). Taxonomy (NCBI): domain Eukaryota; kingdom Metazoa; phylum Arthropoda; class Thecostraca; order Pollicipedomorpha; family Pollicipedidae; genus Pollicipes; species Pollicipes pollicipes. The sequence continues at coordinate 3,449 of NW_023596946.1, read as the reverse complement.
GAGACCTGTCGATTTCCGCCGGAGTCTCCGAGCCCCTGTGAAAAGATGCTTATAGGACTTATGATTTCGCCTCATAGGGAGAGCGATGCCTAATGATGTTCCTTACGCTCCAGGTGGCACAATGTTGTCATCGTCGCTGGGATAAATGATTGCGTCGTGCGGGTGTCCGAATTTAAGCTCGCCGTGTACACAGGGTAAGAAAACATAAAACTTCCGATAGTCACGCGCGTCGCTATCGGAAATTTCAGCGGGGGGGGGGGGGGGCGGGGAGCACTTCGCTTTGGCGCCAGCCCGACGTGATGTAAGCTGTGAAAATTCTGCGGCGATTCTTGCACTCTGGCTTTAGCTTATAGAGACGTTCGTTCGATCTTGTCGGGGTGGGCGTCTCCTCTCGGTCACCCCTCGGCTGGAAATCGGAGTACGTCCGAGAAAGAACTGTCGCTTTTTAGAGCTAAATGTGCGCGGTGAACCAGAACTTGACGCGCTGCAGAGAATCCTTTACCAAGGAACCATACCACAACGTTAACAAATTTGGGTACCTTTCATTTATTTTATCCTATGTATTAATTGTGACACTGGTTCACGTTGCCCTCACTTTAACTGGCATCGGCACACAACGAGTATCATGCTTACGAGCTACGTAGTACACCATAACTGAATTAAAACCACTCCTTTGTCTTTGAAAATTAAGCAAAAGGATGTATTTGAGTTGGTTATATCCCTGGGATACCACCGACCACTCTCATTTGGTCATTATTACGAACGAGCCGCGAGCAGCGCGTGGGCTCAACCTAGTGACTCGCACCAACACTTCCCGCGCGGTGGTGTATGGAAAATCCACCCTTCGCTACTGAGCTCAACATGAAATGATGACCCCTTCCCCCCCCCCCCCCCCCAATGAAAACAAGCAACAAAACTCACGCCCAAGCCAAGTGAGAGTCTGTGGATGGAAGATATAAACAAAACTGACACCACTAAGCTGGTGCTCAAGCTCTCCTTATACAGGTACAAGTCCTGCTGGTGTACTCGGGCGCTGCAGAGCGGATGATCAACAGCACAAACCCTCCACTTTGCTATTGAAAATGTCAGAAGGAAATGAGTACTTATAAGGTTACTTAAGAGTACTATAAGGTTTCTGACGCTTAAAATGGCATGGTCATCATGCATTCCGCATTGTACCGTGCGGCTTGCTTGCTATGCTCTCCAAGACGCCTCGCTGTTCCATTAGCTGTAAGTTCTGGTCCACCCTCTGTGGTTGTTTGTGGCACCGCTGCGAGAGGCTGAGCACTATGCTTGCCTACTTCGCCACGTAAGGTCTTGCTGGTAATGGTACTGTCGTACGCGGGCCGACTGGCAGTGGATGATGGTTGTTGAGCGTCGCCGGCGAGCTGGAGCCGCGTCTGTGCGCTCGGCCTGCTGCGGAAGCCCTGCTCACCAGCTCTCCTGCACCTCTGGGGCCGGTCTGTGCGCTCGGCCTGCTGCGGAAGCTCTGCTCACCAGCTCTCCTGCACCTCTGGAGCCGGTCTGTGCGCTCGGCCTGCTGCGGAAGCCCTGCTCACCAGCTCTCCTGCACCTCTGGAGCCGGTCTGTGCGCTCGGCCTGCTGCGGAAGCTCTGCTCACCAGCCCCACTGCACCTCTGGAGCCGGCCTGTGCGCTAGGCCTGCTGCGGAAGCTCTGCTCACCAGTTCTCCTGCACCTCTGGAGCCGGTCTGTGCGCTCGGCCTGCTGCGGAAGCTCTGCTCACCAGCCCCACTGCACCTCTGGAGCCGGTCTGTGCGCTCGGCCTGCTGCGGAAGCTCTGCTCACCAGCCCCACTGCACCTCTGGAGCCGCGTCCCGGAGTCGGGTGGCCAGCGCGCCTCCTCGAGCCTCCTTGAGCCTCCTCGAGCCTTATGAGAGCCAACGGCTGAACGGCATGACACCTGCAGCCGCAGTGGACAGGCGGCTAACAACGTGTCTTAGCTCTTACTCCACTCCACTTACTCCACTTAGCTCCACGCAGGTTACGGTGTCCGTTACGATGGATAGTGTTGACTCCGCGCTCTCACTACACAGGCCTGCCGAAGGTTTTATATGTCGCACAATGCTGCAATACGGCAGCCCCGGGCCTGTGTCGACATTAATTGGTCAGCTGTCTCTTGGTCGGTCGAGCCAAACGATGAGCCCAGCGTAAGGCTGTACCCAGCATCGCTGGATACCAAGTCCTGCACCTTCCAATGATGTTACGGTTAATGACACCTTTAAAATAACATGGATATCGAATTTGCGGCTGCTTCGATAACTGCATAACGACTGTGATATCCACGCAAAACGCAATCTCGATATATGCTCAGCACATGTAGTTCATAACACCAGCCTCCGAATGTGCCATTGATCTCCAATAATTTTAGAGCTGTCACGAAACAACGCCGACTTTCTCGTCGCTGCACCCATCCTTTCACGTACATTTTATCGGACTGAGTTCCGAGCAGGTACAGAGCAGTACTCCAAACATGCATCACGTGTACCACACAGGCCCAAGTCGCTCCCGACCCTCGATGCAGACAGCGAACAGCTAAATGGCCGTGGCGCCCTGCCAGAAACCGGTGAGCTGTCTTTGCCCTGATGCTGCCAGCGTTTTTGCATGTTTTGAGGCGGTCCATTTGACGCCATTTGAACGCCACGTTCACGCTCACTCAGAGGCCGAAACTCGCGCGTCGAGTTTCCGCAAAAGTGCCGGGAGGAAAACCTCAGCCAATAGGTCACCCAACGACAAAACAGCAAAAACCGATGAAAAAGAAAAGTTATTGGATCCGATTTCAGAAAAAGGCCAGACAGCGCAGGCAGGCGCCTGATTGACCGAATGAAATGACTGGAGTATTTACGTACTTACAGTTCTCATTAAATCACGTGATGGGACTTTGTGTATTACCACCCTGTGCGTACGCTTCGGCCCTTACCACATACATATTCCACCTGACATAGAAATGCAAGGGTCTGAACAGCACTTCGACATTACCAGACACTTGTTCCTGACATAGTGCGTTCATCCGAATACACTGCCTGCGATCCTGTACCGCGCGCTACTCCTCACAGGCACTACCCGGCTTCGATCTGCCGGCTTCTGAACGGGTTGGCAGCGCGTCGGCACAGTCTCAGCCGCGTGTCACCTCGTGCGGCGAGCAGAGGGCGACGAATGGTTGAAGAGACGCCAAGCGAAAGTCAAGCCTTCGCTCGGGCTCGCGCGCGAGGCGGCCGGCCGAGTCGACCAACGTCACATGCGGCGGCCCGGCGGCCCGGCGGCCGGCTGCCGCCACTGCGCGCGCCGTCGCGGTCAGCGGCTGTAGAGGCAGCGGTGACCGACTGAAGAGGCGTCTGTGGCCGGCTGAAGCGGCGGCGGTGCTCGGCTGAAGCGGCGGCTGTGACCGGCTGAAGCGGCGGCGGTGCCCGGCTGAAGCGGCAGCTGTGAC
>NW_023596945.1:0-26640 GCF_011947565.3 Pollicipes pollicipes | reverse complement strand
GGATCGCTGCGGGCGGCGCGGTCGGCCGCCGCCGGCAGCCAGCGGCGCGGGTGCAGTGGGAAGCGCGTCGGCCGCCCCGCCAGACTCCAGGCGCCGCTGTCGTACCTGAAGCCGGCGTCCCAGCATGGCGCGAATCAGTGGAAAACTGGCACATATCACGACCAATGTGTTGATCTCCGCTAACCAAGCTCGGAGAAACCAGAACATTTTTAGACGAATGGCTCTCATTTAACCACCGCGCCCGGGGCGACGGCTGGATCTACTCTTCGCTCGAGGTGAGGGAAGGGGGCCAGCTTAAGCCCCCCTGAGATCTCGGGAACTAAGAAAGCTAGAGATACCAAATTCACAGGGTGTGTTGACCTATACGTGAACTCACGTAGTCAATGTTTTAGGTTCCTAGGTCATGGCCTTTGGGTCAAATAAGGTCAAACAAAGTCAAACTCCAGGTTGGTCTATAAGATGGCCCCGTTACCTAGATAACTGTTTCTAGGCAAAATGTCACTGCTCATTTTATGGTCCGGTACCTTATTGTGACTTTGAAAGTCATGGGTGACCAAATCATACAAGATTGCTCTGAGTTTTGATTTGAATAAGCGACAAAGATAATGCTAACAGTATGCTGTTGACCTGGGCCGTTTTGGGTCAATGACCTATTCTGACCTCTAAGAAATATATTGAAGATGTAGCATGCGGTCTCTGCTATCAATAAACTCGAAATTGGACACCAGAATCCATCCCGTCCAGCAAGCCCTAGAGTAATAAAACAGGTTGGTTTTGACCTTGGTCTGACGGTCATACCTGATCTTAGGATCAATGTAATTTTGCCTCGTTCAATTGTTGTTGATGCTAAGAAAGCACTCTCAGAGATGCATGGATTCGTCTAACACACTCCGATGTTGCATGAGATTAAACGATTCCGCAGAAACTGACCTTCGTTTCTGCCCTTAGGTCAATGTAATTTGCTCATTCAATTGCTGTGTTGCCTAAGAAAGCACCTTAAATGTATGACTTTGTGTTACACTCTTGCTGCATCAGATTGAAACGATTCCCCAGAAATTGCCTTCGCTGAACCATGGCCTGATTTTGACCTGCCATAGATCAGCAGTCTTACAAGGTAAATATAAAATTTTTGACACGAAACGATCTACTATTAAATTGTCAACAGCTAAGCAGAATTTGGCGCGGCTGCGCCGTGTCGTTCGGAAACCACTTTGGAAAAACCTTCGGGGTTCAACTGGACCCCGACCCAAGCGCTTATTAAATCCAAGGTTCAAAGCGCTGAAGGAGTGACTACGGTTTACTGATAGTATTTGTTGATATGTTTGACGACGTCCACTTGAAAAATACTGCGATATTGTCATCCTGCGCCAACATCGCGTATTCCGGCATACCTAGATGCTCGGCACTGCGAGTGGCTTACCCCCCTCGCTGTACAAGTATGGAAAGATTTCGCGATGATTGGTTCATAGGTTCATAACCATTGTCTGCCCTTGTTTTGCGCCGTGCAAGGGGCGTCCAAGCATGTTTGTGGTGCCACTCGCCTTCGTAGGTGTCGCTGGAGCTGGTCGGGGCGCGACGTGACGGCGAGGCAGCGTGGCCATCAGCCGCCGCAGGCCGGCCGGTGAGCCTGGGCCCTCGTCCGAGGTCTCCGAGCAGGCCGGCTGGGCCGCGAGACCGCGACCCGCGAGCGGACGCTGTCTGGCCTTCCTCCCAGGAGCCCACCAGGTGTGCAGTGAGGCTGTCACGGCGAACGAACGTGTCCTGGCTGGCCTCGAGGGTCCGTGGACCGGCCTCATGCGCCGACAGACGGTCGCCGCTGCCGGAGCGCGTCGGGCTTCTTTCGGAGGCCGACCAGCTGGCGGGCTTGCCAGCTGCACGGCGGCGCCGCCCCGAGAAGGGCCGACTCCTCTCGCAGGACGCCGTCGCTGCGTCTCGGTAGTCAACGGCGCTGATCTGGTGATCGAGGGCCCTCCGAGAGCTCCCGGCCGAGGACGTAGTCGGTGTGTCTGGAAAGCGAACGACTGCGTGTTTATAGGTCGTTGTCTGTTGTGTCGTGCCATGCGTAGTGTAATTTGGCTGTCGATTCTTTCTCGTGAGGTTGTTTTCGTACGCAAGGTGTTGAAAAGGCGGGAAATCGGGCACGCTACGGAGGTGCTTCCTTTCACAATATTCGGTGACGAGCAGATGCGCATCTTAAGCTCCAGTATAATACTGACCTACTGTACAAGCGTCGGCTTCTCATGTTTAGTCGTGGTGCCGTAAAGCAAGAGTGGAGCCATCTCGATTCTGGTCCATCCTCCAAGCTACATTCACACCGTGGGACCGAGCTACGTCCATCGTGATTCACATGTTCCACCGCCCCCAACTGGTTTTGTCATGGGCGCCTATCTCCTGTCCATGGTTTGCCGGACAAGAAGTGTAGTTGGTGCTGAACAGTTTCCGCGTGTAGACGCTTGACGAAGCGGGGACTCACATGGATTTTTCGTTTTATCACGATCTGGAGTCACGGCCCGGCCTCCCCCCCCCCCCCCCCCTCCCGATCTGACACGTTCTTCAGCTAAGTGAAATCGGCTGGTAAACCGACCTCGTCTCCCCAGTGGGAGCAGTTTCCTGCCGGCGACCGCCAGTGGCATGGCGACGACCACCGTCAGCACAGCGCCCAGTGGCAGGACGACCAGCAGCGTCAGCAGCCAGACCGTCAGCAGCAGCGTCGGCGTCCAGGGCTGGGCGTGCTGCTGCGACAGCCAGCGGGCGAGCAGCGCCGGCAGCAGCAACACGTAGCAGCCACTGCTGACGCGCCGGAACCAGCCGAACGCTGGTGCCGACAGCACGCGGGAGACGACACCTGCTGGCACCAGAGGTGGTGTTTGCCTTCGTCGACGTTCCGGTGGTACGACTTGGCACGGCTAAAATGAATCAGCGATCTCCAACCAGTTTGCTATCCAAGCGCACTAGGTGATACGAGGGAGACATGGCTGCCGGCCGTGCTTCAGAGGGATCCGAAACGTTGCATGGCTACGTCGAATGAAACCTGACGGAAGGCATTCGGCCGGCTTCATTCGCATGTGGCTGACTACTCGCGGTTGCTACGCCCCCAGTTGCACCTCCCCTGCATGATGCACGCACCAGTCCGTCCCTACGCTTCGGTGGAGCCGACCCTCTCGGCACCCCTCACCCGAGGCTCGGGTCAAGCTCGGACTGACCGCCACTACCAAGCAGGCAGGCGCAGACGACCCTCTCGGCACCCCTCACCCGAGGCTCGGGTCAAGCTCAGACTGACCACCATGACCAAGCTGGCAAGCGCAGACGACCCTCTCGGCACCCCTCACCCGAGACTCGGGTCAAGCTCGGGCTGACCGCCATGACCAAACTGGCAGGCGCAGACGGCCTTCTCCGTACCCCTCACCCGAGACTCGGGCCAAGCTCGGACTGACCACCATGACCAAGCTGGCAGGCGCAGACGACCCTCTCGGCACCCCTCACCCGAGGCTCGGGCCAAGCTTAGACTGACCGCCATGACCAAGCTGGCAAGCGCAGACGACCCAGCAGACGGCGGCGGCCGTGGCCGGCGCGCAGGAGGGTCGAGTACGCCACTGTTAAGGCGAGCGGCGGCGGCGGTGCGTCAGGCGCCGTGAAGTTAATACAGGCGAAGACACGCGCCAGCGGCACCCCCGCGGCCAGCACCCAGCCGCAGGCCACCACCGGCTGTCAACGGAACACCGGCTCAAGCGTGGGTCAAACGAGGGAAGCTGAACGAGGGAAGCTATGAGCGTCGTTGCGCATTGTTCTGTATCTGATTACAAGATATTGCACCAACAAGAGCATTGTTTGACTCACATTGCGCACTTCTTAATTGACACGTTCTATTGCATGACTTTAAATGGTAAGGCTTATCAACTCCTTATAGGTAAACAATGCTACCCATTATTTGCGTACTCGATCAGGTCGTGCGATCGGCTGTCATCCTTGTGATATGTTGGTGCCGGATTATAGGGATAACCATATTGTTTAGCAATATCTGTCATATATGTGTATCATCGATCTTATATTGGATCGACCCGGTGCTTTCACATTTGTAATTATCCCTGTTATGAAGAAAACAACCATTCATCTCTGCCAACCATTCATTCATAGTGTTTCACAAGCCAGTAGAATGATAAGACATACCGGATTTTTGCGTAGAAGAGCACTGCAGCCCCGGTTCTTGTGGAGCATCATTCCGGTCAGGAGGCCGATCAGCCAGGGTGTCGCACGCGCGTGCGTCGGTGTAAAAAGAATCTCCCAGATTTTTCTGTTGATCCTGTGGAGTTTAAGCGTGTCGTGGAATGTTTCACACATCTTTTTGGGTTTTAAGATTGCTTGCAAACCCAACAGATAATAGACCTACAGCTCACGGTGTTCATCGGTGAGCTCGGCTCGAGTCACAGTTCTTAGAGGGTGGTAACTTAGTAGTGTCAGTGTGGAAAATTTGCCTTCGAAGGTCCACGTCTTCAGGTAGACCCTCGTTTGCAACCGTCGTTATACTGGTACCAAGAGTCCTGGAAGTCATTTTACGCTTCAGTAAACACTACTTCAAAAGCTGTTTCGCACCCTGGGATCAGCAGACAGCTCCTGCCCCCCCCCCCCCCCCTCACACTCACACACACAGCCGCTACAGCAGACAGCCCCGTCACACACACCGGCCACAGCAGCCTCGCCCCACACCACCCGCCGCAGCAGACGCTGGAGGGTGGGGGCTGCACCAGTCATACTGTGGGCTGTCCAGCGTGAAGAGCAGCGGCAGATCGTGGCAGGACGGTGAGGGCCGGCGGGACGGCGGCGGCGGCGGCCGTCAGCAGCACCAGCAGCGGCGGCCCGGCGCGCGGCAGCCGCACCGCCAGCAGCACCAGCAGCGGTGATACCAGCCACAGCTGAGCCTCCACCGCCAGCAGCCACGTGTGGCCCAGGCACTGACCCTGGTGACGGCCGGACGCTACGTGTGACTCGTGCGGTGGAGAGGGCGGCAGCGAGCCCGCGGAGAGGCACCACCACGCCGGGCTCCGCCTCGGCTTCAGCGTCCGGGCTATCCCACAAGAGGGTACACGAGAGACTCGAAGCGGTCGACTGAGCGGGGCAGAAGACAACGCATGTCATGACTGGCGACAGCCAGACTCAAAACAATGCCCTGGGCTTCCCCATGTAATATTGTGAGATTTACATCGCAAACAAAAAAATCCTCCATCACATCTGCCCGTTCACACATTTGACGGCTGGCCTGGGCTACTCACGTGCGGATGGTAGTAGTTGTGTATAAGCGTGAACACGGGCCACCAGCTGCGTGAGCAGGGAGCCACCACCAGGTCCTGAGCGAGCGGGATCCAGAATGGGCCGCCGCCCAGCCGGTCATAGAAGGGAATCAGCAGCAGAAGTGTCGTGCCCAGCACCGTCATCACGCTGTCGAGCAGACACCCGTCCAACCCATCAGGACGCTCACCAGCACATATCGGCCAGTGACGCCTGTACCATGGAACAAGATCAGGGATGACACCTTAAGTCACACAGGCTCACCGGAGGTCCAGGACTGCCTAACCTCAGGCCAGGACAGGGCTCACCCCCTACCTGGAAGCCAGAACAGGCTGACTGGATGTCAGGACAGCCTCAACTAAGGTCAGCATTGCTCCATGCGAGGTGACAGCTAACTAGAGATCCTCGGGGTTGAGAACTGACTACCCTCAGGCCTATGTTCTCCGAGGATCTGGGATCAAAGACCGGCTCACCTGATGTAGCGACCGACTGGCTGGCCGCCAGTAGGCGGGGGCGGCTGCAGCTGAGGATCCGTCGTCTCAGGCTGTAGCCGGCTGTGAGGCCACCGACGGCCAGCAGGGCGTCATACGCGCCCAGGCTGACCAGTAGCGGCCGCGCCGCGCTCTCCAGACTCCGCGCCAGGGACGTCCACGTTCGTGTACGGCAACACCAGCAGCGAGCTCAGCCACGTCAGCTGGAATGCGAGCCAGCAGAACGCAAAGAACCTGCAGCCGCAGCCAGATGACGTCAGAGCGCACGCCGGGCGTCCCCATGACCTGCTGAACTGGGGCCTGTGTGGTGTGCACCTTTCGTGCTGCAGACACTGCAGGTGTATGCTACTCTAAACGCACGGCTCTAAACGGACGCCCTGCCGTCTGTCTTCATAAAGACGCGTCAGCGCCTCCGTAAAACATCGATGCTGTGTGTGCGGTCATCCGTAGCTAGTCCCAAACACACTGTGCGCAATTTGTAATTGTGAACGCAATCGCCAACATCCCATCAAAGGCTGTAGGCCTAATATTCTCTCCAAATGGTGCTCCTTGGATGAACGAATTCGGTTTCTAAAAATCTCTGAAGCCATATGTGCTGCGGCCACAGGCCTAATACATTGAGCCTCCGCCTCCTCTACCTTTGATCGCAAGCTTTTGTGCGAGCGTGTGTGAGAAAAGGCGACTGAAACGGGCAGGTGGAGCTGGGTACAAAATAACGCGGTTTAGCTTCCGTGAAATGTCTTAGAATCTAGTTCTAGCAACTTTTTTCGGGCATTCGTGGTCGACGCGTATTGTACTACATGAAACATATCTACGCTTTATGAAGCTTACCCCACGACCAGACGGTCGTTGGGGTGGGCATCGGTTTAGTTGATCTGCTAGGTCCCCACCATTTGACCTTAGCTTGAACCCTAAAGTATGTTGACATTGAAAAGCCAAATTGTGGGACACAAAGTCCCCTTTATGACATTTGAAATACCCAGTGACCGGCTGCCGTCCACCACCTGCACATAACCGTGATCGGGTTGTCACTGCGACGTCATGTACACAACAGGATACGTCGCGTTATGTGCGGCTGCTGAAATCACCATCGCTGACGCCAAGGCGTGGGGATTATTTTACCCATCATGGTCAGGGATGTATTATCTCCTACCCATGCCGAGGAGACACACCCGTGATATGATTCGATATTTCCTTTAAAACAGTAATTCGTAGCGCTTAACGAGCCAGCCTGCTTGATGCGGGCCAGAGGTCACCTGATGCCGTCTGCGCTGACCAGGTCGTCGGCTGGACCCTTCCTGCAGAGCGCCGGGCCCAGCCGCAGCCAGGAGAGCACGTCGAGCAGGGTCTGCGTCGGCCCGACCCTCTGAGGGCGACAGCCGGCCGCGAACCGAATTGGTCACGGTGCTGCACAACCCACATCATACACCGCCTCATCATGCTGGTCACGTTCGCTGTATGATCCACTCTTTCACTTTAATCCGTCATATCATGGTGCTATTTCCATGTTGCTTCGTTTCAGTGCTTTGTGCACGCTGGCACCCTTCTCACAGTGCTCATAACCTTTTACAGTCTCACCTCCCTTGCCGTCTGTCCTGATCACGAAGTCCGAAAGGGTGGCAAAAGCTTGAAGTGATGCGTAGACCGCCAGACAGGACCTGTGAAAACAAACGCCAGCGGACACAGACGTGGCGATGGGACTGGATCACGCATCGCAGTAGCACGATGACGAAATACAAACAGAGCTTGGCCAAGAACGGCCACAAGATCCCAAAGATCCCAAGATCAAGATCCCATATATCCGATCCCTTTTGGAGAAAGGATATATGAATACTGAAGCCTCGACACACCGTGCCGGCGCGCGGCTCCGTTCAGCTTGGTGCGCCATCTCGGGGCTCCGCCGCCAGGTGGCACCAAGAGCTGCGGCCGGCGTGGCCGCCAGCGGCGACCAGGCCCGTGTCCCGCCGTTGCGGCCGCTAGGCGGCGTTCCTGGGATGCAACCTGATCATCGGGGTAACCATAACTTTTCATAATGCACCGAAACGCTTCTGCGGTAGATGTTGGGGTTTTGGGGTAAAGACGTTTATGACCTTTTGTGAGCGGAGAACTTGCTTTTTTTGGTGTTCGTTAATCGTTAAATAACGTCATCTGCCTTGTAGGCTGTAACGTCACCTGTTGTCCTGTCCAAATTGATATTGGTACGTTGCATGGTAACATTCGGATTCATCATTCAATTGTTTTGGGATAAAATACGCATGAAAAGCCGCTGCGCCTTTCTTTTTTTTGACGAGGGGTGCTGAGGCTGTTCTACGATGAGCAAATAATTAGCCAAACGGACGGCATGCAATGTCCGTGGGATGAGCGATGCACAGCCTTCCTACGTCAGACTTTTAGAGCCCATTGCGACGGTGCGGTGCGTTTGGTGAACTTGTTTTCTGGGGCGGGGGGGGGGGGCAATCCGGGACTGGCACACAAACATAAAATAGATGCTGGATCTTGGAAATTTCTGGCAGAATTAAAGATGAAATCCTGAATCTCGGAAGATTTTTCAAAACACCTTGCTTGGGGTATTCTGTAGCACGTCAAAACAGTTGGACACATTTCAAAATAAGACACATGATCCCGGGAAACAAGTGGCAAAAATAGCTTGACACCCTCACTTTCCGAAAAGTGCCGTCACCTTTGGCTGGACTAGAGCCATTTTCCGTTCGAACAACGATGTACGGTGAATATACCCGGCAGAGACCGTTTGTCGGCATACAGTAATGACGCGCTAGTGTTGCAAGAATTGACTTTCGGTAATGGGCATACGATGAAGGAACAATGAGCCAGTAAGACGCCTTGTGCTATGCGGAATAAGTGAGGCGATACCTGATGGGAGAGAGATCAGTATTTATGTAGATATTGCGAAAACTAAATCTCATAAAGTCAAGCACATCTGGCAACCGGTCCGAACAGCTGCCAATGTCAAGACAGCTAGAATAGCAGCAGCTGGCAAGAGCAGCAGTTAGGGCAGTTTTTCATAGGTTTTTTCATACGCAACTTTTAAAGAATTTTGCGTACTGTGTCTAAGTATTACTGACCAGGCTTGGCTATGCTAGACCACTTAAGCTGCGAAATTTGTATATGTTTGACGTTTAGACTTGACAGGTTTGCAACCTTGTTCAAAACACTTATACCGACTCGGCAACAACTCATAGCCCATCATCATTTCATGAATCAAATTACGAAACGAAGACGGAGAGCACAACCATGTGGATAAGGTTCGTTTAAAACGGGACTAAAACACCAGCAACGATGATGACATACCGGGGTCTCAGGTACCCGCACGCCCATTTCTGAGTCATTCCTCACACATGGCTAGAGTCTGGACCTGGGGCTATTGTCACACTAACAACTGCTTCACAGTGGAGCAACCCGAAGGGGTGAATCGTCAGCCTAAATTGGTGACGCACCAATATTGTGAAAAGTGCCTCTCTCAGCAATGGGTATATACCAGAAAACAACAAATTCACACAAAAGGCCGTACATTCTATCGAACCGATACGCAGCGGGTTTCAGTTTTCCAGACACGGTAACATAGCGGCAGGAGCTCTGTATTGGTCGTCGGTTGGCATATTTTTCCTTCTCTCTGGGGGAGGGAAGGGGGGGGGGGTGGTATAACCTGGACAAAGGTCTAGGGGAGAAAGCCAGTCCCAGGGCCCAGGGCATTTATGCCCAAGTTTGAGCTTCTCAGACATTAATATTGGCCAACGAGCCAGGGGACATCGAAACGAGCGTGCTTCCTGATCAGGTTGCGTCAGGTTTAGAACGGGCGTAAGGTCCATAGCGGGCGTCAGGTCCAGAGCGGGCGTTAGGTCCGGAGCGTGCGTCAGATCCAGAGAAGGTGTCAGTTCCAGAACGGACATCAGATCTAGAGCGTGCGTCAGGTCCAGAGCGGACGTCAGATCCAGGGCGTGCGTCAGGTCCAGAGCAGGCGCCAAGTTCAGAGCGCGCGTCAGATCCAGAGCAGGCGACAGATCCAGAGCGTGCGTCACATCCAGAGCAGGCGACAGGTCCAGAGCGCGCGTCAGGTCCAGGGCTGCGGTCGTAGCGGATGGCTGTCAGCAGTGAGTGACTCACAGGCCGATGAGGGCCGGTGTGGAGACCCGGCGCCAGTCAAATCGACCCTCTCCGGCCTTCTGGCAGCTGCGGGAGTCCACCCGCACATGCGGGCTGCGCAGTGCGTCCTTCAGACCTGCCTGGCAGACACACGCACACTCGTGGAGACGGCGCGCTCTCTGGGCACGCAGGTGTCAGCGCACTCCGGGCACGCAGGCGGGAGTGGTGATCGGTATGTGCTGCTTGTGCGCGCATGTACAAGCATGCGCTGGCACTTGTGGTTTTCAGAATAAGAACGGCCCGGTCAAGGCATGACGTGCCGCCTGACCGTGGTAAGACGCCACGACAGTGGTGATCACGAGCAACGGCAGTGATGGTCACGAGCCACGACAGTGATGGTCACGAGCAACGGCACTGATGGTCACGAGCCATGACAGTGATGGTCACGAGCCACGACAGTGATGGTCACGAGCAACGGCACTGATGGTCACGGGCCACGTCGGTGATGATCACGAGCGACGGCTGTGATGTGACCCGATTCCTGCAATCGAGACAGCGATTCGGTGCTCTCATACCCTCGGCCTTAGAAAACGAGTGGCCGTGAAATTATTTTTGCTGCGAGGTCGGCTTACACTGCTTGCATACAGAGGGCAAGATGTGAGAAACAGCTGGGGGGGGGGGGGGGCAAAGGGCATCATGTTTTCCTCTTAAGACCTATGTTGGGCTCAATGAGAGAAAAATGTACGGAAAAAACAAGCTTATCTTGAAAAATTCAGGTTCTCAGCTCAAGTCTTGAAACCATCGTTGCCACGGCCGCACATGTCAGGCCTTGGTGCATTGAACCCTGTTTTCCTCTACATTTGGATCCATACGATTTGTGCTTGTGAGTGTGGGAAAGACGACTGAAACGGACGAGTAGAACTGGGTAAAAGTACTGCGATTTATCTTAAGTGGAATGTTTTGAATTTAGTTATATCAGCTTCTTCTAGGAAACGATATAGGGAGGGTAGTCTTTTGCCGAGTAACTTCAGAAGATTTGTGGACTTAAATGATCCTTACGATTGTAGGGTCCACTTTAAATTTAGAAGATTGACGTTTGATTGACTCACAAGAAGGCTGGCACGAGCGAGTCCGCTACTAGTTAACTACTACATCAAGTGGTTGTAAATCTGCTGCAACTGCTATCACGCTGGTTAGAACGGCTAGGAAAGCACATCTTCATCTTCAAAAGGATATACTAGGCACACAAAGTTGATCGCTATGCGCCTCCTGTCATTCGATGCTAATATCGACCTTGAATAGCAATATTGAGAAGCCAGGTTCTTTTCACGGGGGCCTGCTACGGCTGACAAGTTTGCTTTGATGCCCTGAACTCTGATCTGAATTCCATAGTTTGGTTTATGTGAAATTAACTTTCTCCTGCGCTTGATCTTGACCTTGCAACCAAAACAAACCTCACTCATTAATTACTCGGTGAGATTGAGCTATGCAACAAGTTTGTACAAAAGTGGAACGTCACGCTGAACACGAACTCCAAAACTTGTCTACAGGCAGATGGTCAACGGTAATATTGCTGCATGGCAAATCACTACCTTCATAAGTTGGTTTCATTTTTGAAGCCAGACATGTCATGACTTTGATATGGAGTGACCCTCACATCCCCATTGGTGCATGCCTAGTGCATATCGCTTGCCACTTTGCCACTTGCCATTTTGATTATAGTCCTATATTGAAGTTCTGTGGGTCAATTTGGCGTCAGCTTTCAGATGATGTGGTAAGCCGTGACATGGTCTAGATGGGGCACGGCTTTTTTGTCATCTCGAGTGTAAGGCAGTCATTTACGCAATCCCAAAGCAGGCCGCTCACGTACTCTGGCGCCACCACGACAGCAGGCAGGCTCATAGCTGCACCTGCCGCCTCAACACGAGACCAGCTGACACCTCTGATCTTCTTACGGCAGCAAGTCGGCTGACAGCTGTGTGTCTCACCACGACCGCACACTGGGTGGAAGCCGTCCATATGAGTCTGTAGCAGCTGTTCTCTCCGTGCCGCCACCCGTCTCACCTCGATGTCAGTCGGCGAGCAGGAGGCCGGCACGCAGCGGCCTAGCTGCAGACTGGCCGCGTCCTGGAAGCGGCGCGTGCCGTACAGCTGCGGCAGCCCCTGCAGCTGCTCCACCCGCGAGGACACCCTCGCCAGCTGCGCTGTCCTGGGGCGGTGGCGGCACGCCGGTGACGAACAGCGCGGCGGTGGCAGGTGGCGCGGCACTGGCCGGTGGCGTAGTGGCGACGAATTCCGCGGTGGTGTCGGGTGCCGAGTGATGGTAACCGGCGCGGTGGTGGGGGTAGTGCAGTGGTGCTGGGTAGTGCGTGGTCGTGGGTGGTGATGAATTCCGTGATGGTGTCGGGTGCCGAGTGATGGTAGCCGGTGCGGTGGTGGTGAGTGGTGCAGTGGTGCTGGGTAGTGCCTAGTGGTCGTGGGTGGTGACGAGTGGTGCAGTAGCTACAAGACTGTCCCGTCGGTTCGGTAACAACGAGTGGCGCACTGTTAACGCGGAGCAGTGCGTTTAAAGTAATTGTTTGCAGTTTGGCGCGCGGCCAGAATGACAACACAGTAGTTGTGCACCATCAGTGCGGGTAGCAGTTTGTATTCGAGCCCTTGGAGTTGTCGTGGCCTGAGTGCAGCCGTGGAGGCGGTAGGGAACTCCAAGCGGCTGTTTCCACCAAGCGATGCAGCTCGCGGCTGTGACGTATGTGCATTGAGCAGCCTCTGGACAGCGCTCATGACATGCTATCCGACTGTCTGAACGACCAAGCGTAACTGTCCAACATGGGAAAAAGGCAGCGGCGAGGCAAGTTAGTGCGCGGAGAAATCATTCCACCACCCAGTGTTCGGTCATTGGAAAGAAAATCGTGGTCAGTTGGGGATCTATGTTCCACTTGTGAGCCAGATCCCGATTTCCAAGAACCTGCGGCTTGGATGCATCTGATGTTTACCTGATGTACGCTAGGCAGTACTTTCCCTGTACGTGCGTGCCGCTGGCGCCCAGTTCGATGTTGACGGAGGTGCACTGTCTCGGCGATCCCAGCGCCGCCATGCGGCCGCCGTACAAACCATCTGGCAGCTTGGCTTGCGCGTCCATCACTGCGGCAGCGCCACACGATCAGCTATCCAACAGTGCGTTTATGAAGCATCAATAATCACAGACTCTCCGCACACCAAACTTTGACATATTTGCTTCGAATGCCTAGGGCAGCGCTTCAGTAGTATAAGCACGTGTGTTCCTTTGACGGAAAACATAAAAACAACGTTGTTTGCGGCTCTACAGGTTTGCGTTCCCGAGGGCCTCGCAGAAATATTGTGCCTCGCTAGTATGCAGCAGTCGGTTGGGGACCGACAAGGTAGGGTATGTCCGATGCCGTGTTGTGAACTTATGGATGGGAGTTCGAGACTTTGTGAGTCGTGAGACAACTCGCATACGAGTTACGAGTGAGGCACCTAACCAACCAAGAATTTCTTGACTTGCAAGGAACAATTGCAGTGAGCACACTCACTCTTGCAACAGTGAGCATTTTTGACGCCTGGTGGTGCGGTCCGGTCGGCGATCATGGCTTCTAACAATATTATGTTTACAACCATTGCTCGCATGTTCACGTAGTGTTCAACATTACGAAGCATATCTCTTAGAGATGTGCTGTACGACGCCACGGGAGACCAATACTATTTGACGGACGGGAGTTGCGCGGAAGGCCGCTTCCACGACGGCGGGATCGGCGCGTACCAGACTGCACGTGCTCTCGAATGCAAGCCATGGATCCGATCGGTTTCAGGCGTTTCTGAGGGCTGTAGCCAGATCTCGGCGACTGCCATAACTTGGCTAATAAAGATAAAGAGGGTGTGCAACCAGCTGCACTGTAGGCGAGGCTGCCATTTATACATGATCAAACGTAAAGCAAACGTAATCTACCCCCAACAGCACCGCCAGACTGGTACACGTGCCAGAAGTCCACTGGCATGCAAACGTAACCTAATCCCTACAGCACCGCCCGACTGGTACGCGCTCCAGAAGTCCACTGACATGCAAACGTAACCTAACCCCTTACAGCACCGCCAGACTGGTACGCGCGGCAGAAGTCCACTGGCATGCAAACACAACCTACCCCTTACAGCACCGCCAGACTGGTACACGCGCCAGAAGTCCACTGGCATGCAAACACAACCTACCCCTTACAGCACCGCCAGACTGGTAGGCGCGCCAGTAATCCACTGGCATGCAAACGTAACCTACCCCCTACAGCACCGCCAGACTGGTACGCGCGCCAGAAGTCCACTGACATGCGGACAATGGTGATTTCTCCGCAACCAGTCCGAACACAGGACGCAACGGCCTAAACCTATGCAGAGTAGGGCATGCTAATATCTAGGCTTTCAACCCAATTCATTGTGACCAATATCCAACCAAAACGCGGATGAATCTCGCAGCATTGCGGCCACAAACAGCACAAAATGTAAGTCGCTACAAATTATGCGCATATACCTAAAGCATCGCAACAAAACATACGTTCAGGGCGGAGCCAAGGACCATGACCCCTCTCTGATGCAATTGTGCGTATTGGGCTAGATTTCGAGCGCTTTCGTTAGAGAACAGTATGAGTGAGAACAAACTGAATATTTGGCCAATTCCTTAGCAACGTTCAAGCTACATGCCTGCTTCCATTATTACATTGCACTTCAAAACGTGTGAAGACGCCATGTTATGTATTGGTGGACTATTTTTAAGACGTACAACGACCCAAGAATGTTAAACCAAACGTGGTAAAGCCACCGAGCATAGTTGGCTTGTCTCTTCCCGAAATCTTATCAATTTTTAGATGCTAACGTCAATTTGATGAACTCCTTTCCAGTTGGTGCCTTCTTTAAACATAAGGATAGATTGCCTATATGTTGTCCAATCAACTGCGGTTGATGTGATTTCTCGTGTCGCGTGTGAAGCATCACACATAGCACCGACATTCAGGAACCTGTACAGTCGCATTTAACATTTAGGCAAATATGTCCCGGCCGACAGTTTCTCGGTAAACCTGATCCCTCCCTAATATGAGAGCACTCACTTGCATGGGACACCCTTGTTTTTACCGACAATTTTGCCACCTTAAGTAGGACTTGGCTGCGACGCCTTCACACCCGATGCAATTTGCGGAGAAGTTGAAGTCATGTTTGGCTGTAGGGTGAGCCGCATGTCATTACAAGTGGATTTATGGCATGAGCATGTTTCCGCCGTGTGTGTTGACCGTGCATCTTTGCGTTTTTTTTCTTGAAGCTGCAGCCGTTGTGCTATGAAACCCTTTGCGATTAGCGAGTGGTAGAGAGCTCCAGTCGTGACCAAAATGCCGTTAATCTGAGACATATCACTCGTACAGTGTTTGATTTACTGGCTATAGTCTGGGCGCGACTTAACACGTGTGTGTGTGTGTGTGTGTGTGTGTGTGTGTGTGTGTGTGTGTGTGTGTGTGTGTGTGTGTGTGTGTGGTGTGTGTCGTGTGGTGTGGTGTGTGTGTGTGCGTGTGTGTGTGTGGTGTGTGTGGGTGTGTGTGTGCTGTGTGAGGTGTGTGTGTGCTGTGTGTGTGTGTGGTGTGTGCGTGTGTGTGTGGTGTGTGTGTGTGTGTGGTGTGTGTGTGGTGTGTGTGTGTGTGTGGTTGTGTGTGTGTGTGTGTGTGTGTGTTGTGTGTGTGTGTGTGTGTGTGTGTGTGTGTGTGTGTGTGTGTGTGCCATGGGCCTACAGGACACACTCTGCTGCTGAGGCTATACGGCGTGGCCTGCCTCTTATCCTGGCAAGACAGCTGCGTGCCTCCGGTTTTCTAGACGCGCAATGGCTAACGCAGACAAGTTAGCCATAACGCTATTGGCACCACTAACACGTGCTAATGCAAAAGCATTACGTGCTAAGCCATACGGCATACATCGCTGCGGAAGATTAGAGGCACACACGCACACGCAGCAGAATGTTCGTCAGATTCCATACCGAGCGCTATATATCATACCGATTTATCAATGAGTTCACTCGTACTGTCTTGGGGACCACGCCGGTCCTGGGGGCCTTCTGTTGGTTTCATGGCGAGGGCTGCGGCGACATATGCCCGGGCAGTTCTGACACCTCGAAACGTGCTTGATTCTTTACGTACAGATGTGCACGATGCTGATAGTGTATACGATAGCGATAGTCAGCACACAAGGCGTAGTTTTGCGCAATGGGTTCGAAGGTGAGGGGGAGGGGCGGAAGAGAGTGGTGCCTCAGCCTAGTAAGAATAGATGAAACACAATCTTAATTCGTAAGGTCAAATTTCTCCGTAGATTTGACCTACTTTCGTTACAATATGTGGCAAGAGTGGCAGCAAAATAAGAGGGACGCTGATCCCCCTAACTTAAGACAAAACTTAACCTTGATAACTGCACAATTCAAGCTTGCCGCCGTAAACGGCACACACAATATCCTTACTGCGCATCGCCCACGGCCTGCCCTTGAAGAGTTGGGAGAGCAGGACGCGACTGTGGCGGCGACAGGTCGCGTCCTTGACCTTCGCCGAGACTGGACTGAGCAGCTTGAGCCCGGTGCGCGTCACGGACGAGGCCAGTCCGAGCGCCTCCCGCAGGCGCAGGGTGGAGACGGGCGGGGCGCGCGCCGCCAACGCCGCCGTCGCCGCCAGCAGCAGCAGCAGCAGATCCACGCGGCAGCCGGGCATTGTCGCGGCGCACTGAGGCGGCCGACACCGCCGGCACACGGCCAACGCGGACAGATGCGGCGCCGATATGGCAGGGTGCAGCTGATAGGCGGGAACGTGCGCGTACCGGTGAAGGGAAGTGTCCGGCGCAGGAGTGGGGCACGAGTTGGCTGATATCCCGATATTTTGTCGGATGGAATATGACAGCCAAACGAAACCCTGACGGAATGAAAGATATTTCAGCTGACAGTTCTCACTTTGTTTATTCCAGCCATTTTCATATTGCTAGAAAGGGAAATAATGTGGTACCAAATTTGAAATGCACGGAAAATGGGCCACACAGATGCTACGCCAGTCGTATCATGTTAAACCTATCAAAATAGCCTTTCAAATTTACTCTCGAAGCGTTTTTACGGGGAATTATCTCAACACCTAATGTTTGTAACCACTAATGCCTCATAACACCTAATGCTCGCAACACCTAATATAGCACAACCATTACTGTCAGAGCCTCCACTGTGTCATAACACCTAATGTGTCCTGAATGCCCGAAGTTCGTAACTCGTAACGTATCAAGAAACTCAATGTTTCATGAATTTTCATATATAGTAACCATAATGTGTCATCGTGATCACTGAGGCTTGTTTAGACTAAAATATCACCACAATAGCCATGGTTTTTGGGCACTTTAACACTATGAACATCAAATAAGGCTCCTGATCATAACTGAATGTGACGTTCAAGGGCCCTTCAAATGTGGCAAAAATGATTTCGCACAAGGACCTAATTGCCCTGCGAATTTGGTGTCTTTGGTGGAACCGAAGCCCTCCTCCTGTGCTTAGATCCGCGTAGTATCGCCTGCCCGGACGCCCACCGATCAGCAGCACTGGACTGCAACAGAGCCTGCCGGTCAACTTTTGCGTGCGCGATTTACTCAAACCCAAAAGCATGTGTTAGCGAGCAAACGGGCCGTCGCTGCCGGCGCGTCGGCGGCGGCTCCGCGAGGGTGTGAGCGGCCTCTCTGCCGATTGGTGCCCACCATCTGGGGCCCATAAAACCTATGTGGGTTTATGGGGACACGCGGGCGAGGGCGCACGGTCCCCGCCGAGCAGTCCACGTTCAGACTCCGCCGGCGCGGCTCGACGCGAGCCACGACAGCGTTTACGACGACGACGATGGCGACTTCGGAGTGTGTGACGCCGCCCTTCCAAGTCCACGTTCAGGCTCCGACGGCGCGGCCCGACGCGAGCCTAGTCCACGTTCAGACTCTGCCGGCGCGGCTTGACGCGAGCCGCGACAGCGTTTACGACGACACGCCGCCCTTCCAACCCATCTCTCACCTTTGCCTTGCAACTCTGTGGCTAATAGAGACTCTTTCCTTTCAACGTCTCAAGTCGATGGTCCTCCGGAAAACTAACGAACTCTTTCGCACGAACAGCATGACTTGAGGCGAAAAAGACGGATTTATGTGTAATAACGTACCCTGACATGCACAGACGAGAGCGCACGGAAAATGTACCGATTATACCACCACGGTGTAGCCATGCATATAAGTAAAACTAAGCTTGCACAACCTTCTCAACAAACATGTCGATAGCTGGAAGGGTAGAGCAGGTAAACTGGTGACCGAATGGGCTTACAGGGTTGTTAACTTAAAGAAACGTTTATGGAATTGTGTTAGAAACGAAAAATAAGCAGAATGAACACATCTATTGCTTACATACCTTCACCACGCAATAAATTTGGTAAGCCTGTAGCGCGCTAAATTACATTTTCCAGTGAGTGGATATGTCACATTATTGTGAAATCATGCACACATCCCAGCTAAAAGATAACAATGGGTGAAGGACAGAATGCTAAAAGGTTTGCGGAGCTGAAGACCGAGCCAGATGTACATCGACTCCAAAAGGCCCGGCCTGCCCTGTTCCGCCTCGCTTTCTTCGTCCGACCCCCTCTTCGCATTTTCCATCTAGGCACAATTTTGCATGTTACCATGCAAGAAGCCGATTGTATACAATTTAAAACAATTGCTTGGAGAGAGACTGCACGCTTTCATGTAAAAGCTGCAGAAATCAAACTGTAAAAGACGTCATTGCCTTCGCTGGCTTGGCTTGACATGTATGACATGAATCAAACGTGTCATACACCTTCGAGCGAAACTGGCACCAGATTTGTAGTTGGTAGCATCCATTTCCTCACCAGCTTTGCAAGGGTGAGTGCCTTTTCTGTCACCGACGAAATTTGGAACCGTCTGAATTGTCACCTGGGGTCAAAGTTACATGCAATGCGGCATAACCATCAAACATCTTCGTTTCGGGAGTTCATTTGCACTTGGGTTTTATTTGCTGGGGGAGCCATCAAAAGGTCCAGGATCGCAGCGTGCGGTGTTCATAGTATGCAGGATCGCAGCGTCTAGTATTCATTAAGTCCAGAAAACGTCCAGTTTCGTGCCCACAGGAGGCGTTCATAAGGCCCATGGACGCAAAGTCCAGAGTCGCGAAGTCCAGAGTCGTAAAGTCTAGTGTTCAAAACGTCCAGTATCCATGACAACCGGGCTAGTTTGGATTCCTGCCGCTAGATAACACTACAGAAGCATCGTTGAGTCCTGCCGCTATTTCTCTCTTTTGTCAACAGATGGTACAGTTAACCTGGCATTCCACTGATGATCACGTGATGCGTCCATTCAAGCATGGTTTCTATAAATTACCTAGACATCTGGCGGCCGTGTCCGGTCTGGGCGCGGCCGCGCCCCGGGGCTCACCTGCGGACTGGACGCAGGCGCGCCGGGCGGCGGCGCGGCCCGGAGACATGGCGGGCGGCGCGGGCGCAGTGGGACCCGCTGCGCCTGCGGGATAAGCGGGTCCTCTCGCCCCACCGCTGCCGCCGGGACCCCAAATGCCGGGCTACACTCGGTTACTCAGGAGCCTTTCACATTGGTATCGGGTTTTTCATATCGGGCTCTTTCCACTTGCTTGGAGTACCCCGTGCTGTTGCTGAGGCCCCATATAAAGTGACGCTCCGAGGCACTCGATGCTCAGGAGCTCTCTTCACTGACTTCGCTGAGGCTCTTTCCCTTTTTAAGCTTATTTGCTGAGGACTCTTCACTTGCCAGAGCACTCTCTGTTAACCTGCCCGGGCACTCTTGATTGCACAGGGGTGTTAATTCATGTACACTGATCTTCGGTTATTGCCCTTTGTTCAGGGGATCCTGTCCTCCGACCGGGTTCTATATGTTAGCCTACCGGGGTGCTCCCGATCGTTCAGGGGTCCCACTATTTTGGCATTATGTTCTTCTCGCTTGTTATGCAGGCTCTTCACTGTTCACCAGAGCCTCTTTGTTGGCTTGCCACGGCAGTTTCGATTGTCCAGGTGCCTTCCTTATTAGTCTCGGGTTTTTCCATATTACTGGAGGGCCTACGCCATTAGCGGGGACCTAAATCTTAATAATTTGTATTGTGGCTTTACTTCTCACCGACCGGTGACTGAATTTGCGGCTATGCCGATTACGCCGATGAATTAGTTCTTGTCATTGTCGAACATAATTTTACACGCCGCCGACGTCGTGCACCTTATCTCCGATGTTTATTGCATTTGTGACGATTATTATGCTTGTTGGTTACGTTTTAATAAATTTTGGAGAATAGGATATTCTGGATATTCCCTCGCAACAGACAAAGCAAAAACTCTGTTTTAGTCTTCAGCCATCAGCTGATCTCATCCGCTACCCCGCTAACCGCATATAAGCTAAGAATCAAGCTTGCGCTTGATTTTGATGGTATTTAGCAGCCAATTTAAGTGTATATTGTCATGTTTTCTTCGAAACACCCAGCCTTAAAATGGGGGGATTCACCATGTTCCGATCAAAACGAACAGGGTCCATGTATTTGCGTACGAGGCACGCCTAGTTTTCTAGGGATATGTGCGGTAAGCTAGGCTCCCGTATACAAACTGCATACATATGAATATTAAAACTCAATGGACGGAATACGAGGATTTTTGGTGGATAAAAACCTTAACTCTAGGGAGCTCGCAAAGTAAGAGGCCGTCTTCAGTTTTTTAGCATTTTCGCAGCGTGCATGTGTCGAGATTTAGTTACCGTGAAGTTTACTGCTTCTAATCACTCCGATATGGTGTTGTGTCAGTTCTGGCCGATTTCTGTCCGAAACAAAAGAGCGAATAATGATGTATACACCACACAACACACACAACACAAACAACACACACCACACCACACACACACACACACACCCACACACCACACCACCACACCACACACACACCACACCCACACACACACACACACACACCACACACAAACACACACACACACACACCACACACACACACACACACACACACCACACACACACACACACACACACACACACACACACCACACAACACCACACACACACCACCAAACCACACACACACACACACACACCCATATAATAGATATATATATATATATATATATATATATATACACTTTTATGACGACAGACACGCGAAGTTCGAAGAACTTGCACGGTATATCACTGCTGACTGACTCTTCTATATATCTGGCTCTCCATTTCATTTCGCCACCTGAAACACTTTAAATCAGAGCATAAAACACGAGCATGCAAACCAACAATAAACTTTTCACTGAACAGCACTCACTGCCGTTTTGACTTCGCAACAACAAGCAATTATTTAGCTGTGCAGAAGACATCATTACCACCACACACTGTAAATAACACAATGAACACAGCAAATCACAACACTGCATGTCAATCACCCAATACTCCCGCCATTCATCGGTGTCTTGTTCCTTGTCCAAGTGATTTATTTGTGATACTGCTCCAAAGAGACAATTCAGCAGTTTAATTCATTTTTTGCTTGGAAGTCGTTTGTGATCATGAATGAGAAATGCATCCAGAATGTTAATTTTCATTGTTTTGTGTGTAGATAATAGAATTGCAGTGTTTTGTGGAGGTGCTTGGCGCGCGAGAAGA
Organism: Pollicipes pollicipes; assembly: GCF_011947565.3. NCBI lineage: Eukaryota > Metazoa > Arthropoda > Thecostraca > Pollicipedomorpha > Pollicipedidae > Pollicipes > Pollicipes pollicipes. Next base: position 5,049 of record NW_023596945.1, on the reverse strand, counting down.
GTATTGCGGCCGGGCTGTACGTGATTTCTTGGTGCCCCTCCGCGAGGTGCTCTGTGGGACGCCGGGCAAAAAATGTTGTAGACGCACCATCGCAGCATACGGAACCTTGCAGCAACACCTGGCAGCCGCCAACAGACGGGTGGAAATAACCACGTATCGAAATCGGTATTTTCCAACACTTTTTGAAGTCAATGGATGTGTGTGTGAAAGGCGTCCCCTTGCCGGATGTTTCACTAGTGGAATTTTTAGATTGGTAGTCGGCACGGATTGCTGGAAGGCGCAATGGGAAGGCGCAGTGACGTAATCTCTCCTGCTCGTAATGCTGCAACGCTGAACCCGTTCAGAGAGTCGACTGGTCAGTCAACTAAATTGTATTGGTAACACGTTCTTGCCAGCAGCTGAAGGGCATTGCGTCCCATCTGGGGTTCCCAGCGACTTTTAGTCTAATGATAGCCCCCAGGACCGTGCGGAGACCTTTTAGAAGGATGCGTCACAACCGGTCCCGTCCTCGATGCGGCTGGCCCTCTGAGACATCCAGCAACGGGTTAGCGCAGGGCCCTCGCTGATGCAACCAGACTCTTTACTGGCACAGGAAGTCCAATCATTGCCATCGAGACACTAATTCGCCTTATCGGTATCTGGCTGAAATGGTGCAGAGGATCCCTTGCCCGGTTCTGTTGGCCCTGGCTGGCACAGGCCTCTCCACTGTCTCATTGAGAACGCCTTTTGTTATTTCTAATGAATACTTTCATTGTCAGGAGGGTCCAGACCGGACCAGCACAATAGGCCCTTTGACATACAAGGGCCTATTATCGTCCTTATTCAGCAAATGTGCTCCTGGCCGACCTGGGGCTCATTGCGAACACCTGGTCTCCTGCTAGGAACTGTGGTCACTGGCCAGCAATGTCGGTCTTTCATTGTTTCAGGTGTCCCGACGAATGCAGGATCTCTCTAATTGGCATTTAGAGATCTTGGCCTTGCCTCTGCTTAGGAAATATCCTCTAGGCCCCAGAATAGCACGGAACGCACTGTTCGATATGGCTGTTCTCAGTCAGCTGCTTCAAATAGAGACACAGTCACGCGGGTCTCCGATCAGTGATAGACCTACTCTTACATTTTAGCGTCCGGCCGTCAGGCTGTGATCCCTGCATACGACCTCTGGCCTGCCCTTCGGACCCTTTCATCAGGCTCTTGGTCTTCGGCCCCACGGGACCAAAAAAGGACCTTCGGAACCCATGGGACCCTCGGATCCTAAGAGGGAGGTGGGGGGAGTCGTGCTTAGTTCGGTCCCCCGCGAAATTAAAGCTTTAGGGGCAATTTTAAGTGCCCCTGGAATCTTGCATCGCTTTGAAATGAATGCTTGGGTTGATTGTGGTATTCCAATTTAAAATGGGGGCTCATAAAAATAAATGTTATGATGCCCCGCAATCAACGTACTTGCTGCATTTTCACCGTAGGAGCCAAACCAGGATTTGAACAGTGTAAGGCAGGGCAATTGTACTGGTCTTGTATTTCGGTGTGCCTTAAAAGGAAAGTTTTGGAGCACCTTTAATTGTTCTTGCAATCGCCCACTTGCATTTGGTGTCTCAAGGAAATAAATGCAGTGCTGGTTCAAAAGAAAGGTGTCGTTTGGCCCAATGGGCCGATGCAGGATTTCGTTAACAGAGAGGCACGGGCATTGTGATAACTCGTCGTAAAGCCCCAATGACAATGTAGGCTGTTGGTGCCTGTTTCCCTGAACAAGTTGCCCCTTCCCTAAACGGTCCGATTCAGAATTTTGCCTAAGTGAAAGGCACACCGATTGTAATGCCCCTGGATTTTGACGCCATTCTAAATAATGGTTTTGAGCTTTGTAAATGGCCCGCTTTGATTTAGTACCCATTGGCAATCCAGATCATGTCGCCCTGCAAGGACGGTTTTTGTGCCTCCTTCCCCCATGGGTCCGATCTAGGATTTTATCAGGGTGGAAACCTCAGCATAGTTATGCCCCTGGAATTAATGGCTCTATCAGAATAAAGGATTAGGGCCTTTCCGATGCTATCTGGAATGGGGTGCTTCTTACAAATAAAGGTTATGTTGCGTCGAAATGAATGATTTGGTGCTCCCTCACCTCAGGGGCTGACGCAGGTTTTCGTCGAGGCCACGGCACGAATGTCGTGGTGCCCCTGCAGTTTGGTGTCTCATAAAAATATAGGTTATGTGGTTGTGAAATAAAGGTATTGTTGTCCTTTTGCGATGAGATTCGGTGCCTCTTTAGGGCATCCAAACCTCTTTGGGTTCAAGGGGGAGAGGAATGACCGCATGGCCCCTTCCCCTCTGGACCCGCCCCTGTTTTGTGATGCCTCAGGAAGTGTGTACCTCTGGAAAATAAAAGCTAAGATGTCCGGTAATAAAGGTTTTTTGGTGCTCCCTCGTGGCACGTGGCACGTGGCAACAGCCAGACCGAGAATTTTGCAAGCGTGAAAGGCATGGGCATAGTGATGTCTATGGATTTTGCACGCTGTTTGAAACCAAAGCTTTGGGAAATTTGAAATGCCCACTTATAGGGGCTCTTTAAAATAAAGGTTATGGTGCCGCGAAATGAAAGTTACGGTGCTCCAAACTGACCATTTTGATGCTCCCTAGCCCAAGGGGCCAATCTAGGATTTCGTCAGAGTAGGAGGTACAACACCGCTGTATCCCTGAAATTTGATGCCCTCAGAAAATGAAGGGTTTGGGCCGGTTATGGTGTACCCGAACTTCAGTGCCTATCGAAAATAAATATTTGTGGTCATTTGGTGTGCCCGTGAAACTTTTGCCCTTTTGAAATAAGGGCTATGTGGATACGAAAGAAGATTTTGTTGCCCCTTCACCATGCTATTTTGTTGCCCTCTCACCTCAAGACAGGGGGCATAGCCCCATCCCACCCCCACCTCCTGCCGCTCTGGATCCGCCATTGGTCAAGGTCGGTTGACAAGACACACCTCATCGCCTCATCGCCCCAAAGCGTAGCCCGTTATTTCTTCCTAAGTTGTCATTCGGCTGCTCGCGTAAGCCCCATTTATGTCACTTTGGTGTGGATCTGGACGTATACCTGATATGTGGTACGTATGCATGCTATGTAGCTTGCGCCTCCTTCGCACGAAACATGTGTACCGGGCCATGCTGCCTCATAACTCTCCCACGCAGGCTCTAAGCACATGTTTCCTTCAAGACAGCAGGTACCCACCAGCGGTTCACGTACGCAAGCGAACAGGCACACACGCTGTGTTGCTACATACGGCCTGCTGCTAGACGCCTGTTGCATGCTGCATCACCCATCCCGTTTCAGGAGCATTTGCAATAAGTACCGTTCAAAGTGCTCTCTGTTGCCCTTGCCCCGAGCACACGGTGTTCCTACCTCTATTACCAGGGACGTAGCAAAACCATGAAACGAACTGTGCATATTAAATACAATAGTTATCACATCCATAATGCATATATATATACATACTATATATATATATATATTATAGATATGATATAGATAGATAGATAGTAGATAGACATATATATATTATATATATATAATATATATAGATAGTATATATATATTATATATATATATATATATATATATATATATGTTGTGTCGTGATCAGTTGCCCTCTGTCCTGCAACGTGATCATCGTGCTGGTGGCACAGTGGCTTAGCGCGCCTGCGTTGTGGGCGTGTACGCATTTCGTGTTGGGTTCAAACTCAACAGCGGCTGGCCTTTCTTTTGTAAGGAGACCTCTTATTTTCGCGTCTGTTCCCGAAGCTACGTGGTCACGTGACCGGCCAATCACAGGCCGGGGAGTAGGTCACGCCTGGGGTCGGGGTCGGCGGCGGGTCAGTGGTGGTCCGGGCGGCGCGCGGGGAAGGTAAGCCGGCTCTCGTTGATATCCACGACGTAGCTGACTCCTTTCCCTCCGCTTCCTTTGACTGCCGCTCCGGTCCTTCTACCCTCAGCTCTCGTTGATATTCACGACGTAGCTGGCTCCTTTCCCTCCGTTCCCTTTGACTCCGACTCCGGCTCTTCTACCTCCGCTGTCGTTGATATACACGACGTCAGCGTGTCCTTGTCAACATTGTTATCACAATGTTGACACATCTTTAGTGGCCGTTGCTGTTACCGACGACTGTTACCTCCCCGGTGATAATAGCCGCCGTGTACTCGTATCAAACATGGTCTAAGCGATGTAGGAAGTCAGGATGACTTCATGCCTTTATGTTCCTGTGATTAATGTACCCCATTTTGGTTAAACGCCTTTGGTCTACTAGAGATTAAATTGAGCCCGCCCAACATAACAATATATATATATATATATATTATTATATTATATATATGTATATATATAATATATATATATATAATATATATATGTATATTAATACATTTACTATATATAATATATATGTATATATAAGAATACATATACATATATATAGATATTACATATACATATATGTATATGTATATATACATATATGTATATATATATATATATATATATATATAGATATATATATATATATACATATACATATATGTATAGATATATACATATATGTGTATATATATACATATATATTTTATATATATATAATATATATATAGATATATATATATAATATATTATATTATATATATATATATATATATTTATATATTATTATATAATATATATCTATATATATATCTCATAATGCATATATATATCTCATAACCTCATACATATATCTATCATATATATTGATATTCTAATATTATAATATAGTATAAAAAACAATACAATAATACAAAAAAATATAATTAATAATATATATATATATATCTGCACATATAATTCATATATATGCCACATATATATATATAATTATATATATATATATATTATATGTGCATATAATATATATATATATAGATATAATATATATATATATATGTGCATATATATTATATATATGTATATGTATATGTATATATATATATGTATATGTCTATATTATATATATTAATTATATAATAATATCTATATATATATATGT
>NW_023596944.1:0-19695 GCF_011947565.3 Pollicipes pollicipes | reverse complement strand
ATCTTCTCGTGCGCCGTAAATGTCCTGGCGATTTCAGCACGTCTATTTGTGGCACCATGAATGTCCCGACGATCCCGGTATATCTGCCTGCGGCCCGTAAACGCTCCGACGCCCTTTCATGAACCGTGAATCACTAAGACGTATATTGTCACTACCATTGCTACCCACTTGCATGATCCCGATACACACCGTCAAGTGAACGTTTGCTAGGGTCCTGCTTTTTTGGGTTCAACAATTCGCAAACTTGGATAAGAACTTTAGCAGGCGTCATCTGCTTCCTTTTCCCTTGAAACCGCTGCTTTGTAGATGCATGACATGAGACCTTGTTCTCCCACCATCGGAGATCTCCTTCAGACGTGCGGCTTCTTCAGGAGACGACCTGGCTGGAGGTCGGCACTCCCTGGAGACAGACACTGCTGAAGAGAACTCATGAGAAGTGCTTGCGATATCCGCCCTCTGCGCGAATTGCTCTTTCAGTTGAGTTTTGAAATCAACTGGCATAGAGTCATGCCCGACCTGACATACCTTAGGTGACGCCACGGGTGAATGGGGCCTCTTAATATTACTTGGCATCCTAAAGCACTGCTCATCTCCTTCAGATCTATGGCTGGCCTTGTCAACACAAAACAAGCGGAAGACAGTTCTTACAAAGCTGGTCGAAAATTGCAATCTAAAGAGTGAAAGCAATAGATACATGAGCAACAATTGCAGCTTGACATCAACGGCTTCACGCTACGGCTCTGTGAACGTGCTGAAATTGCAAGAGCCAACATGATGCTGCCACAACCTACCGCAAAGCGGCAAACACCTTCAAGAACATTGCCGTCATGCTGAGTAATTCGATAGATCACACCTCTCGAACGGAATTAACATACTTCTGACACGTTTTGAAAATCAAGAGACCTAAGCAGACTCGTGCCAACACGCTGACAGCATCCTTTTTCATCCTGAAGATTCTTGGGTGTCTGTACGCCATCCGGGGTGCGTCCAAAAAGATCTGAACAACAATGGAATGCCGTCCTCATATGACGCCAAACGCACCTTTAAAGGAGCATTCCCTGGATAATCAGCGCGATGTGTAGGAACATGGCTCTTCGGCTTGCCTGAGTGGCGCCATGCGAGAAAGATAGGGACCGCGCTGTACTAGCGCGCAGGACTGAACGTATTTCCAAGTTGTCCTTTCTTACGCCTTCAAAGCTAGCAACAGAAATGTAATATTTGTCCATAGGAGTGCTCTTTCGCTCAGCAAGTGGTGTACATTTACAAATCTCCGCGGCCTAACTCGGAATAAAATTTTTCGATAGTCCCTGCAACGAATCAATTGTTGCGTAAATTACAAGTGAACGGCATGGTGGCTTGAGGTTTTTCATCGATTCAGAAATTTGCTTGAGTTACAGTGTGTTTACTGTTACGTGTATTTTGTCTCGTGTCTCGATTTTTGATATGTAAATTCTTGGTGAGGCCAAGATCATCTAGAAACGTGACGAGGAGGAAAGAACTGACAGAACGGCTTTTAAAAGAAGACTGGCGCCATTGCAACAAGGAAGGATGTGTTTCTATGTTAACAAAGTTTTGTTGGAAAGCTATAATTTGCTGGTGTGCGTTTTTACCTATACGTGTGGAGCTTTTATTGCTGGAAATATTGCTTCATTTTGCTGTTTCGTTCATCGTAGCATGTAAACATACCATGGTAGTGTTCACTGGTTGACAGTAGGCTCCAAACAGTAGGCTTCCAACCGAAACTTTATTTTCAGATGTTCTTCACTTCAAGTCATTTTCCAGCGGGTAAAATTACGCATGCAGAGCCGACAGTGCGCTCGTTCTTAGCAACTAGTTTTCTGACTCGAAGCAAATCTCACTTCCGACAGAGGTGTAATTAGGAGCTGACAGCCACATAACACTGCATAACATGCTTAAACCATTATGTCATGGATGTCTGGGGAAACATTGTTTAAATTGCAGGTGGTTTGATGAGTTAACATATGCACTTAACACAAAACCTCTTCACGAAACAAAGCGCCACAAAGCTACGCTACAGGCACTGGTGGTACCATTCCACAAAACTACTGTTTCGTGAAAAAAAAAACTACTGATAACTATAACGTATCAGGTTTGCGACTGTCTCCGGCAGCTAGAACTATCACCATCGTATCACAATCAAGTCGTTATTTCAATGTTACCGCACGCCATCAACTGCGCTCAGAGAAAAGGGTACTTGTCCTCAGGGAGAGCGACCAGCTTGCCCTTAACGTAGTGTTTACACACAAGGCGGGGACAGCAGTCCGGAAATGCCTTCCTGCGGTCTCCCACGGCCTCTCTGCAGAACAGGTTGTCCGCCTTCAGCTTCTGGAAGTCCACCCGCTTCCGCACCTGGGGGCACCTGCAGAAAGAAAAAACTATGTGTTATTTCCCACAGTTGCCTCTCAAAGACCAAAATCCTCGTCGCTCAGAGCATCAGGCCACTCCCAGGGCCGATTTCGCTTCTGGAGTATGCTTGAAATGTAACCTGATACCTAAACACAAGGCATGCTCTGCAAGCCTTCTTCCACTTGTTATACAGCTTGAACAAACACTATTGAGATGGACTGTCTCGTCGTAGCCGATGTGCTTGAGGGCGCTTACTGGAAGCGGTCGATGTAGAGAGTACCGTTCTCCTTGATGCAGTGGCTCTGCTTGCAGCCCGAGTTACGGCTGCTCCACACAGCACCCACGGGGAATCTCTTGCCGATCTGGTGGTCCTCGCACTCATCACCTGCAAGCAGACCAGTGCCACAGTCAGACCACGGCACCGGTCGCAACGCCACCCCCCCCACCTCGACACGTGATGTAAACCAACATATCGTGGCACAAGATCGCTGCGTAACAGCGGCCGACCGTATGGAATCTCGTGTCTCTTGTGGAGTCCCGTGATTTATAGCCAAAGTCTCGTGCGGGCCGATAGCGGTGGCCCTGTCATGCCCTGCGTCCCAAACTGCCAGGAATTAATGCGTGGCTGTGTCTCGGTGGAGTGGCTGTACATGATTACGAAGCAGGCGACGAATTGCTGAGATTACAAAAGCGAACCATCACGCAAAGAAACATTGCAGAACAGCAAAGCGAAGAATTTTAAACTGTCGATAGCAGATCATACCTTGGTGATACTATTCTGCTATAGTTACATGATTGCTAAGCAGACGACAAATTGCTGAGATGTCTTGAACTGATGGCGAGTGCTTTAGCGGCGGCCCGATTTGTAACTTCCTTATGCAATAGCAGCTGACGGAGTCATCCGAACGCTGCAGCACTCACCTTTTCCAACGGGGAACTTAAAGTACCTCGGGTACTGTTGAGCCAAGCAGAGTTGCGCCCCGAGAACCAGCAGAACTGCGAACTTGATCATGTTGGCCGACGTTGCGGTCGGTGGTGCTGCGCTGCTCTAGCCGCTGTGCGCCGTTGCTCGGGCCGTCTGTACCTCTCTCACCGCTGGCACGCCAGTTATATAGCGACGGCGGAGGGTGGGCGGGGCGCGCCTGGGGTGTGCACCCACTCCACCGCCGGGGGCGGTGTTCAGACAGGGAATCCCCGCGCCGCCCGGCCGGTCCTATATGGCGCCACGGCTCGCGCGGTCCGGCGGTGCTCCCCGTCCTGTCTGGCGCCAGCGAGGGGCCCAGCGAGGGGAGGAGGTCAACACTCTCGGCGAAAGATACTTGAAGAAAACTCATGGAGAAATGCTTAGGACATCCGCCCTTTGCGTGAATTGTTATTTCATCTGAGTTATGGAATCAATTGCATAGGAGTCTGGCCACGACCTGACATACCACGGGTGACGTCACGGTGAATGGGGCCTCTTTATCATTGCTGGCACCCTAAAGCAGTGCTCAGGCTCTTATAGATATGTGGCCGGTCTCATGGACACAAACAAAGCGGAAAAACAGTTCTTACAACAGAATTGGCTGAAAATATGCAAAATTCCCCCCCCAAACTTAAGATGCCAAACAAACATGAACAACAATTACAGTTGAAAATCAACGAAGCCCGTTAAGTCTCTTTAAAAGTGCTGAACGTGAAAAGTCAGCATGATGCCGCCTAGGGCTATCGAAAGGCAACAAGACCTGAAGTACATTACCGTCTTCCTGATAGTACTCAACATATCACACCACTCGAAAGAGATTTTACACGCTCCTGACACATTTTGAGAATTAATGAGCTCAGCAGACCAGTACTAACACTACGCCATTATTCTTTTTCATTCTGAAAATCCTGTGTTGTCCGTGCGCCATCGGATATGCAGCTGATTCCGTAACTCACATTTTTCCATTAAGATTTGAACAACATTAGGATGTTTTCCACATGTGGCGACAAACGTAGCTTCCAGAGAGCAGTCACTGGACAATCAGCACGATATGTAGACAAATGGTGCCTCGGCTCACCTGAATGGCGCCGTATGAGAAAGATAGGAACGCGCTGTCATAGCGCGTAAACAGAATGCGTTTCTTTGGCAAGAATAGCCAAAGCAATTTCCAGCCTACTCTCACCATACAGCAAATCCAGCCGTCACGCTCTAATGTGCTCACGATCTCTTCTTTCACTTGTCGAAAGGCGCGTGACTGTCGGGGCGTTCTGTTTTCATTCGAAACCTAAAACTGAAAAAAATTGTGAGAGCTAATCCAGCGTTGTGTAATTCTTGACAGTCTTTAACTAAGACTTCGAATTCAAAAATGTCTGATGTTGTGCAACAAGAACACTGAAGCCTATTTGTGCATCGAAATATTCCGGAGTACGAGTTCCTTCGAACATCTGCTGACAACGAAGTTTTATCCAGAGCCAAAAAGGGCATTTGATTGTAATGTTGGCACAAATGCATTCGGGAGACTACCGCACCAAAATCCAGGGCCAGTGGCGCAGAATGTCCTGTTCATCCCCTGAACCAGACGAAAGCGCCGAAGAAAAGAGGTGGGCATTTAAGTGGCCCTTTTGAGCAAGACACTTTGACGAGGGTTGCTGTCAGTGAAAACAGTGGTTCAAACGTTATGCAGATTACCAGGGTTTAGTCCTTGTGCGGCGCCAAAACCGGTACCAAATCGAAGTGGAATTTTGCCAAACCTCATTTTTCCTCTTACAGTACCAAAAAGTCCACTCAAGCGCCAAAAATACACTTCCGGAGCCAATGGCACTCCTACCTTTGTTTTACGAATTTCACGCGATTCGACAGATCAACAGAAAACGTTTCAGTATCAAGTTTGAGGAGATTTAAAAGGCGGAATGGTTAAGTTATCAGCACCTTTGGCACAAATGTACAAGCCCCGGTTGAATCTCGTTTGTATCATGATCTTTGAGCACCATTTTGGCTGCTGCATTCGCTGGCGCTCTATGAAAAGGCGGCAGATGCCGTACTTCGCGTTCGTGAAACGCGATACAACAGATGAAAGAGGCGATACAAAATATGTTTATTAAATCTCCTCCCCGACGCAGCCTTGCACGTCGAGCGTGCAGGGTACAAACTCTTCAGCGCGCGCCGCTATCGGAAATGATAATGCAGAGGTGTTTGCATTCAGGTGGCAGAAAACACTCGAAAGGCCAGCTAAGTCATATGCTGTTTATCACGTCATATTCATTTCACCAACGTTGTTTGTTTCATTCTTAAGAAGCGATCCTATTTATCGTATGTGGCTAAAGAGCATCGATTTATTCTGGATGAGCTTAAAATTATTTGTTACCCCCGCAAGGGCACAGTGCCCTTCCACCCCCACCCCCTCCTCTTCTCTACCACGCGGCGGCTGCAGGGCACCATTAAGCATCCATGACGAAGATAAAATTCAGCGCCACTTGATGATCCACTTCAAAACTAGTTGTGAGCGTAGCAGTTGATGCTTCCGCCATCACGTGCCTTTGCACAACAATTATAGGTTGCATGTGCGAGACGCTCACTTTGTGGGGTCACACTATCCTTGCCAATGTCGCGATGTTGCTAATGACAATTTGGCGGGTTCGTTAGGTTTGTCATTTGTCAATTTTAGTCGTCCTGCCGATGCGATCTCGTCATGGTGCTGTGATATGTATTGTATTTTGCGTCTCTTATTATAATGTGATCCCTAAGGTGCAGTCAAACGATCTTATTCGCATTTGTGAGCAAATATAACACAGCTGCTTTTACCTTTGCTAGTGAGAACGCGTTTTCCTTACGCCAACGAAATTGCGGTGTGTGTGCTTTACTGGCACTTGACTAACTCTTGGCGTGTGGACACCTCAGGTAGGTGCTCCTCCAAGCATACCTTATATGAGTGTTTTCAGCAACAGCTCAGCGGCGTCATTTCACATAGGATCACAGCCGTTTTTGCAGGTTTCATATACGCTTTGAGTATGTGTAAAAGTGACCGAGGTGTAGCACTCGAGAAAGCATCGTCTGAGCTACAACAATGTAGCGAAGGTCTTTTTTAAGCGTTGCCTAGGGGACTATCGCATTTTTGGAGTGTTTGTATTGCGAAGGTGTTGAGGAATACAAGCAAGGAATATTCGATGTAGGTGTGCTTCAACGCCCCGCACCGAGGCGTAATGTTACGCTGGATCAGCCACACCGGTAGTGTGGGCCTTAAGGGGAGTGTGTCTAGTCAAATAAGGATTTTTTTACGGTTCACCTAAGATGGCATGAAATTTCTATTTACAAATTAAAAAAACTCGGAATTTCGATTTGCAATGTACAAACTTGTTAAGCCACGGAGAAAAATGACAAAGCCTTGCACCTGTGCAAGGGATCAGGATATGGTCCAATACACAAGGCTGGACTTGAATGTCACCAATCGCTGCTGAAGCTCTTTACGCATAAGACGAGCGTCTTCTGTTTTAAACACATAGCTGGAAACATTGTTTTATTTTGCTATTTTGTAGCGTCTCAACATACGATAACATTGCTTCAAGTTCAACAGTAGGCTTCCTGCAGCAGGATTTCGTACCGCCACTAGGTCTTCAGTTTTTCATCACGTCATGTCGTTGCTACGCTGGGGAACTATGCATGCAGAATCGACAGTGAGCTCGTGTGAGCAGCAGCAGAATCGACAGTGAGCTCATTCACTGACTTCGAGTCCCAGAACTACGTTCCAAGAAGTTTCGGACTCGGAGTAAATTGCAGTCACGTCTAACAGACAGCTACATACACACTCGAACTATGCATACTTAAACCACTGTCAGGGATGTCCGTAAGAGACCTTGTCTTAAATCCCAGGTGGTTGCGTAAGCTAGCATGCGCTGTTAATAAACAACGGAAGCTGTTTCCAACACGACGCAAAAATGAAGCGCCACCGGGCTCCAGTGCTACTATTCCACAAAAATACTGTTTCGTGGAAACCAATTGATGATAATAACTTAACAAGTCTGCAACTGTCTTCGGCAGGTAGAAATATCACATTCGTATCACAAACAAGCCTTCATTTCATGTTTACCATGCGTTTTCCGCAAGCAATGGACTGCATTCAGAGCAAAGGATACTCGTCCTCAGGGAGAGCGACCAGCTTGCCCTTAACGTAGCGTTTACACACAAGGCGGGGACAGCAGTCCGGAAACGCCTTCCTGCGGTCTACCCAGGCCAGCCTGCAGAACAGATTGTCCGCCTTCAGCTTCTTGTAATCCACCCGCTTCCTGACCGACGGGCACCTGCAAAAAGAAGAAAATCATCTGTTATTTCCCATAGTGGTATCCACTTCTCAAAGACCAAAAAAATCGGTCTTCAGAACACTGAACCATTCCCAGGGCCAATTTTACCCTTGGATCATGTTAAAACATGAACTGATATCTATATGCCAGACATGCTCTGCAAGCCTTCTAACGCTTGTTACACAGCTCGAACAAACACTATTGAGATGGACTGCCTCGTCGTAGCCGATGTGCTTGAGGGTGCTTACTGGAAGCGGTCGATGTAAAGAGTACCGTTCTCCTTGATGCAGTGGCTCTGCTTGCAGCCCGAGTTAGGGCTGGTCCACACAGCACCCACGGGGAATCTCTTGCCGATCTGGTGGTCCTCGCACTCATCACCTGCAAGCAGACCAGTGCCACAGTCAGACCATGCCACTGGTCGCCTCGCCACCCCCCACCTCGGCACGTGATGCAAAACGATGGCACTGCGACGCCCTGCGTCCCAAACTGCCAGGCATTGAAGCGTTACTGTATCTCGGTAGGAGTCCGTCACAAAAGCTAAACCATCACGCAAAGAAACATTGCAGAACAGCAAAGCGAAGAATATCAAACTGCCGATAGCAGATCATACCTTGGTGGTACTATTCTGCTATAGTTACATGATTGCTAAGCAGACGACAAATTGCTGAGATGTCTTGAACTGTTGGCGAGTGCTTTAGCGGCGCCCGATTTGTAACTTCCGTATGCAAATAGAAGCTGACGAAGTCATCCGAACGCTGCAGCACTCACCTTTTCCAACGGGGAACTTGAAGTACCTCGGGTACTGTTGAGCCAAGCAGAGCTGCGCCCCGAGAACCAGCAGAACTGCGAACTTGATCATGTTGGCCGACGTTGTGGTCTGTGGTGCTGTGCTGCTCTAGCCGCTGTGCGCCGTTGCTCGGGCCGTGGGCCGTCTGTACCTTTCTCACCGCTGGCACGCCGGTTATATAGCGGCGGCGGAGGGCGGGCGGTCGCGCGTGGGGTGTGCGGCCACCCCACCGCCGGAGGCCGTGTTCAGACAGGGAATCTCCGCGCCGTCCGGCCGGTATTGGCAGCGGTAAGATTCTCTGGCGCCACGGCTCGGCGGCTCGGCGGTGCCTCCGGTCCCGTCCGGCGCCAGCCAGGCGACCCTTCACGACCGCTGCTGGCTGTTGAAGAATGCCGATCGTATATTCGCTCGCCTCTCTGACGCCGCATTGAAAATAGAAAGGTGTTACCGGTATTGGCTGGAGGCATTTGTGCAGGCATTTATTGGCGAACTGGCGTCAGCACTTTGCCGGCCTAGGCGAAAGCCTTAACAAATCCCATCCACAGTTCTGCGGCATGCTGTAGTTGCAAACGAGCAATGCTTGTCTTTTGCAGATGGACAAGTTTGAAACAGGGACGCCTTGGCACAGGAGGCACAGGGGCCTTGTGTCCTGCCCCCCCCCCCCTCCCTGGTTCTCTCGAGACCGAAGGGCTTGAAGAAGGCTTGATCAACGGCCTTGAAGGGTTGGTGATATGCTGTTCTGAGGGAGCCCGCCCCGAAGGCCGAGCCCCCAAATTGAAGTTGCTCCCCGTCCGGGAATGGTAAAGGTCTTCCTGTTCAATGCGATCGAGTGAAACGGGGTAAAAGACTATAATGGCATGACCAGCTCCTGTTAACCTTAGGATGTCAATCCTTCTTTAGAAACGACTAGTGGAAAAATCGCGTGTAGTAGGCTTCGACATGCGTCCTCCCAATCTTAAGGTACAGGAATGCCGATATCGGGCGTTGCAGTCTGCGTCTAACCGCGGAACATTGGCCGCTGCAACTAACACTGAGCGGCGGGCGGCGGGCCCGCGATGCTATCCATGCATAGAGAAATAATGTTTTTAAAAGCGCTTTAAAACAAATGCATACCCTTTAAAGATTACGCAGGGCGTATGTTTCATATGTACAAAAATAGCGCAAATCTTCTGAAAAAAAATTCATGGTTACCCGAACGAACAACAGTGATTCCACTGTTACGTCCGTTTAAACCATCAATCTGAAAATGTCACGGGCTAAATGAACAGTCCAGTCTGCCTTTCAGAGACGCGCATTCCGTTAAGCTCGCGTTCGGTGTGTGCGGTCTGCGGAGACTGCAGCCTCGGGCGTCGGTGTGTGCGATCTGCGGAGACTGCAGCCTCGGGCGTCGGTGTGTGCGGTCTGCGGAGACTGCAGCCTCGGGCGTCGGTGTGTGCGGTCTGCGGAGACTGCAGCCTCGGGCGTCGGTGTGTGCGGTCTGCGGAGACTGCAGCCTCGGGCGTCGGTGTGTGCGGTCTGCGGAGACTGCAGCCTCGGGCGTCGGTGTGTGCGGTCTGCGGAGACTGCAGCCTCGGGCGTCGGTGTGTGCGATCTGCGGAGACTGCAGCCTCGGGCGTCGGTGTGTGCGGTCTGCGGAGACTGCAGCCTCGGGCGTCGGTGTATGCGGTCTGCGGAGACTGCAGCCTCGGGCGTCGGTGTTTCCCTTGACCGTGCGATCCTGCATGCTCAAAATTTGTTTGACCACTCGATTTTGTATGAAGGACAGAACAACTCCAGGCCATCATGGATCAGCTGTGTATAAACGTTCTTATTTACGCTGGTGCACATTTCTCAAAACAGTCATAAATTGCCGCAACGCCTTTGGGTGCTATCGATTCAGACAGACCCAAGAAAGCCATTGTAAAGTGAACAGCCCCGACGATCAATGCGATTTGGTCATTGTAGGTCTGATTCCTGAAATCTAATAACTGCCACATGCCAGCAGAACCCTCTCTCTCTCTCTCTCTCTCTCCTCTCTCTCTCTCTCTCTCTCTCTCCTCTCTCTCTCTCTCTCTCTCTCTCTCTCTCTCTCTCTCTCTCTCTCTCTCTCTCTCTCTCTCTCTCTCTCTCTCTCTCTCTCTCTCTCTCCACGTGACACGATGATATCAAGCAAGGACTTCGACACTATGCTATATGCACTATGTTGCCAGCTACGACAATTATCCGCATTTGGTCGGGATGTTTACTTCGCTGGTCGGCTTCGCCTTTCGAAGTTTGAAATGGTCGGACTGAGGACAAATCCGTCCTATAAATCCCCCCAAATCCCCCCAAATCCTACCACGGACGAGGTCTGCTGGTGCATAGTTCGATTGGAAGAACCATGTCTTTTGTAAACTAGCTGGTTACGTTCCTTCGTGCAAGTGTGGTAGCACTTCTGTCTGATAACGTGCGCATTATGTACGTAAGTAAAGAGACTAAGTAGTTGTTTCCTGATTCTTTAAGCATTACTTGCCTGCTTTCAAGCCAAAATCGTTTGCACCGTCAGGCTATGACACGCCATTCTCCGTGCCTGGTACACGCCAGGGGTGAACCTTAAACCAGTGATTCAGCACCCCACTAAGGAAGACCGGAAGGCTAATGTGGGCTCGAAATGCCCAACATATGGCAATGGTGCTAAGCAGCCACTGAGCTGGGGGGTGGGGGCGAACGTGACTGGTGATCATGCTAATCATCGCTTCTGCGCATTCACCTTCCGTGCTGTCATCAAGCAACCGCATCGCAGAGTGAGACTCCAAAAGCCACCGTCGGCGGCCATTCCCACCAGAGGCCTTGCGTCAGCTGGATCGCCAGCGCGACCTTTGGGGGTCGAATGACCTTTCGGTAAAGTGCCGCCTGTTTTGGAGCGCGCTTACGTCACGCCTGCGGACAGCAGGCACGCGAGTATCGCATTCCATCTGGGTCTTGCACCGTAGCCGAAGTCGGGCCTCAATATTCATGGCGTCAGTGGCCCCGAGCCGTACAGTCTCCAGCCTTCCTGGTGCTTGGGTCTGTTGCATAATGCCGGGACCTAAGGCTGCCAGGTATGGGACGGCCTTGCTGGATTCCTCAGAAGGTCGCCATGACAAACTGGGCCCGTCGCCTGGTGGACGGTACCAAGCGCGCGCTTCATGCCTTATGCAAGGCGGCTTCTTAGGACCTGGGTTTGTCCAGAATGCTCTTTGGTGTGGTCTCTCTCCCACTACCTCAGGATTTTACTGCGCGATTTTCCAGCGACCGGCTAAAGCGATCATGTGAGTCAAAACATGGAAAGTATTCCGAACTAAGCTAGTTGCACCAAAGGCGTAACACATCCTAAAATATCGATGGTGAGAAGAAGGCGGCGCAGCATTCAAATTGGAGAAAAATATTAAGAAATAAAGCGGGGATGAGTGAGTAGAGATGAACATCACATGTGTCATATCATTTCCGAAAAAGGTTTAGCATTTGGACTGAGCTAGTTGTAGTACTTAGATGCACGTAAATACAATGGCTCTAAAGGTTTTTGTATAAATATTCTTCAAGATAAACGAAGAAATAGGGACTAGTTTTCTGCTGCTTATTCGTATAACTGCAAATTGTTTGCTCGGGAGAAGAAAGAAGGTGGAAAAGCAGCCCGTCTTTGACGAAAGCAGCGATAATGCCAGTGGCAATGCCGTCAGCTCATCGTGATCATCTCAGTCATCTTCAGGCAACATAACTTAAACCGACTCTCGCCAGCTCATGTCCTTTAATGCAACGCTGCAAATGGCCCAAGGTCCCTGACCGGTACATATTCAATGTACCTTGTTTTGATGCGGAGCCTGCAGCATTAGGTGAAATTAATTGCTAAAGGCTCGTTAAGCCCCGCCGCCGGAGCATTGTCGATTGAGGAAAGAGGTTGGTTGGATCGGAATAAAATAGTTGGCACTGAACTTATTGATGAAAATAGCAAAACAAAGATAGGCTGTGGCCTTGAATCTTTCAGGACACAGGGTTAGCTGAACCAGGGACGTGCAAAACAATGGGGACTGTGTTCGACATTTCAGCCGCAGCAGTGAATAAAATCGTGGAGAAGTATGTCGCGTCAGGGAGAAAATCGTGATGTCTGTCGTCACTTCTGTCTGTCATAAGTCTTCTGCCGATTCACGAAACTATCCATGCGGCGCAAGATATACGTTTGATTGCGAAGCTGCATATGTCCCTCATCGTTTATGCATGCTATCTCAAACAGTGGAAGAAATGACAACCAAGATGGCGCGGCTTCTCGTTCAACAGCCAAGATCAACAATGTTTTAGTACCTAGTAGCTCGTGCATGTGATAACGCAACGACATGGAGAGAGGTCTTTTCAGTTCCCAGCATGTGCCATTTGATATGCATCTGAAGTTGCAAAATGGGTGGAAGTTTCACAAGTGGCAATATGACGCTTTACGCTCGGCTAGAATGCCTACTAGTTCGAGCTCGGCGAACGTTGCAGATTGCGGCGGCATGAAAAAAATATAGTGCAGTTTTCGGAAGCACGTGCGATCTTGTAACGACGCATCCAGCATGACGTTTGCATTTCTCCACAAAGCACGATCTTTACAATTTTTTTTTGTTTTCGATAATATGTTAACAAATTGCATCCATGGCATGGCCCACATATATTTAGTTTGATACACTGAGTGAACGAGTGAAGGTATAGGCATTGTGGTGAGGGAATCAATTTAATATTGTGCTGTGCGTACTTACTACGGAAGTTCACGAAGTGCTCATCCAGTTTCTGGGGAAGGTTGGGTGTGATGTCAATGTCTTTTAAAAGGGTGCATGAAAGCAGCACATTCATCGAAAAGCTAGCGATACACACTGATGGTGTTGGGGCTGGCAGGCCAGTGTACAGCAATATATATATATATATATATATATATATATATATATATATATATATATATATAGAAGACAGAAGTAATAGCCTTATCCTTCGCAGAAAAGCCAGAAGAATTTAGAGATACGTTTGCTAAATGTATGTAGATATACATACACTATGTTTTTCCCAAGGAATAACGCTATTGCTTCTGTCTTATCTATATGAACAATGTTCCTCGCAAATGCACTTAAAAACCTACACACAGCGAAAGATGGTGGAGCTCGAATGGTTGATTCGCGTAGAAAACCACTTAGCATGTGAAGGATTATAATCCCGTAGGAATTTCTCCGAATCAAAATAAGTCTATCAGCAAGGCAGCATTAAAGCAAACCTGCATTTCTCGGAACCTGATTACCTACTGTCTCTTTCTGCGAGCATTGCACGACGATTCGATAAACAATATTCTGTCGCCGACAGCTTGCGTCTCGGTGCACGAACAAGATCAGTGCGCAGCAGCCGGCAGGGGCAGCCTGCCCGAGCCGTTCTCCTTGAGATAAACTTGGCCGCCGAGGACTGGGGAAAACTGGGGAGGCGTACCCGGCTCTGCCGGCCGCCGCGCGTCCCCGGAGCGACGCGGGCCGGCGTCGGCGCCAGCCGGTGCCTGCCTCTCTCCCACTGGCGGGGCGCCGCGTTCCACGTCGCCCGACCGGCGCCAGAGGAGCAGGCGGCAGTCCATCACCCGGCACCACTCTGTCGGGTCGGGGCCAGCGTGGGCCGGCCGTGCCCGGTCCAAACTGCACCGGACTGCACGGGACTGCAGCTGCAGCTCGACTGTTCGTCCGAACGGGGCCGTTCGTCACACGACAGATACTGCGCCGTTTCCTTTGGTGTCACAAGATGCCTTCGCCAGACCGGTCGCCGCTCTGGTTTCTCTTCCATGGTCTCGCTCTGGCATCTCTGGTCGGCGGCCAATCTTACATCCGCAAACGTTGTTCTTCTCTGAGGCCCTCAGCCTCGCCGACATACCGGAGTGGCGCCAACGATCTCGAATAAGCTTGATGCGAGGGTGTTGTTCCTGGGAAATCTGAAGAGGTCTGGTTCTCTGTCAGCGCGGCTGATGCCGCCACCGCGCCACTTCTGTCTCACTTCAGTGTGCGTTAATGAATTGCATATATATGGTTTCGCCAGTGAGCAATTTCTAAAAGCTTGCATGGTTTGTATTGCTTATAGCCTGCCTAATTGGAGCTGCTCGTTGGATCAACCAATAAAGAACCGGTTGTACTAGTATCATTACCACGTCCTATTACGACCTGTCATCACGTCCGGCACGTGTAGGTGACGTTTTACATGCTTTCACGCTTCATTTATCGCTTATCCACAGACGTGGGAAAATAGTTCAAGAAAGCACTTCAAAAAGAAGTGGTGATTGCTTTTCGTGTTGCCAATTTCGAGTAAAACACAAAGTAATGTTTTGCATTCTAAAAAGCTGGCTCATTTATGTGCAAATGGTTTTTGAAATAGTTTTAGAAAGTAGTGGCACTGACGTGAGTGCCAAAATCCTATGCTCATTTCAAAGTATTATCAGACTTATCGGGATTATGTAAAAAGGCAAACCTGTCCTACACTTGAAGATAAGAGATTAACTGCATTGTGCAAGAATCTGTCAAGCACGGGTACGAAGAACTCATACGTGCGGTATGGTAGCTGATTGCAACTCGGTTCATCTAAGCGTGTGCCAATTGCATTGAAACGATGCGATGCGCCGTCACTCTCCAGATATGTGCACCGCCATTCGCGCATATCGTTTGATGGCTTTCCCGACGCCGTGTTTAGAAGATTTTCAGGTTAACACGGAATTCCGTGCACTGTGTGCACTGACGTCATCGGCATGGACGTGCAGCTATCCGTAGTGGGAGCATGATTCGTAAAGCAGTTGCACAGCCAGTGAGCAAATGCAATTTCTTGTTATTTGTGATTGGCAGGCTCTGTTAAAGTTCCACGCCTGTCACGCACCTCCTCTAGGGAGCGAGCGGCTTCTCGCCAAAGGCGAACCTGAAGAACAGCTCCACAGCTACCGGCGGCGGGATGCAATTAGGGCATAAAAACGTTCCGCGAACAACGGAATGATCGCTTAGCCTTGACACATTAACCCTTGATCATTGCAAAAAATTGCCGACCTGCCATTTCTAATGGTTAGCTATGTTTGAAGCCGAGCCCACAATGTAGCTTTCTACATGATTTGCCAGCCTTTGCCACAGCCCGTGGCGTTTGTACTATCGCCTCGGATTACGCCAGTTCGTCCTTCTAACCACCGTGGCCGAAAGTGGTGTCGAATTTCGTCCAGGATGATTCCAATGGCGATGGTTGAATGGACCGGGCAGGAGTGTCACACGTCCGTTCCCGTGGTGTGGGATCAATCAAATAATGGCTGGTGAGTGTAAAGGGATGATGCACCGCTTTCTTATCACGTTACAATGGGATAGAACTGCGCCACGATGTCCCGGCTGCGCTACGATGTGCATGGCTTATTTTTGTGCGGCTGGTTTTGAGGTAGAAAGGATATATGAGGGCTGAGCAGCTTCTTACCAAGAACGTCACGCTTCAAGGACATTGCACGAAAATCACGTTAATTCCAGTCATTCAGGCTCTTACCTCTTGGTACCCAATACGCGGTATTGCGCCAGAGACTACCTCAAATATAGGCGACTGAGCCGAAAGGCTTCGATGGCACATCACCAACAAAAGGGCAGAAGTGTACACCACGGTAAATGCCATGTTTCACAACTAGAGAGCTCACCCTAAGCGCACAGAACTAAACAGCGTTGCTTAGCAACCATGGGAAGCTGCTCAAAAGCTGAGCGTTAGAGTGTCAAAGTCCGAAGACGACGCTTGCTTGCTCAGCATCGGAAGAAGATAACGGTTGTGCAATAATTATTATATGCTGAGATCCGTGTGGTCTTTTCATGTTGTTAAAATCTATATCACAATAAAGGCACTTCTTGCACCGTGCTCCATTGCTGCTTATCATACTACCATGTGTTCACCCAGCAGTGTGTACGCTTTCTGCAAACATGCGTTTTCAAGCTGTGCATAGGTTTCCAATGTGTTCAAAACCGGTCACGAACGCTGCGTTTCGTTTTGTCTTCATATCCCTGGGGAGAGGCGACACGAGACCATATATGCTCCTTTCTTCCGTGGGCATTTCCCTTCAAGCCGACTGGCACATTTGTGACGAATCCCAATCCGGGCTGTACTCGCTGTGGTCTGGAGGGTTGATCGAACTGACACTGGCTTTTAACTAGCACTGTCACTCCCAGTGACGTCAGGGTGTGCGAAACATCCAATGGTTCGTTGGCATTCACCCGTTTGCACAGCTTGCCATCCTCACACAGAGATTTTACATATCAACAACTTAGTTGTTCCACCTTCTGTGACCTCATCGCGATCCCTATGGTTTGTTTTAAGCAGAAGCGTTAGTATCATTTGAAAATGCAGGGGGGGGGGGGGGCTCCAGCTCAAGAATGAAAAGCGAGCTGAGCGCTGCAGGCGAGTGTTATTTATCGCGTGTCGTAAAACGGCTTTGTATTTTTTTCGATCTTTTCATATCCACGAGTGTACGTGACGTTTCTAACTGTCAGTATTAAGTCGCTTCTACAATACTCCGAAAACATGGTAGGGGAGTGACTTCTATGTGTGCATGCACCTCTTTTCATTGGAGAATGTGTTGCTTAAGAGGCGAACCGCACTCGGTGCTCCGGATATTCGCTGTCGCTGAAACGAAGGGATGCGTCCACAACTATGCCCACACGCTGCTCTCCGCATTGGCGGTATGACGACTCTTTCTTCAGTGGTCATAGTGTGTAGGAAGAATAAGAATGCAGTATGATGCCGGTCATTGGGTTCAAGTACAGTTCGGCAATATATATTTTTCATGGCCACATCACAGGAAGGGTGACATGGAATGGAATCGACATATTTTCTGTGATTGGTTCTAGAGTGAAATGAATATGGTGTGGTGTCGATTGATTTTTGCCATGAAGCCTGGCCTGGAGCGTAACTTCAAAACGTCTGCTTTTATCAATAAAATCATTGCTTGTTTGATACGTGGTTTAACCAGTGCTGCCTCGCAAACTGAAGGTCGATTATTGTCAGCGAATTTCCAGCCCATAATTCAGAAAATCACGAGGGTTCTTCTCTTTTCTTTGTCTTTCTTGTATGTACCAACCTCAAACTCACGTCAAAGCAATAGTCATGTTACTCTTATGATGACCATTGCAGTGAACATTGCGACCACGAGCCGTTGCCTATTCTGTCTTTCTAATTATAGAGATATCTGGTAAGGTCGTGTAAGTTCAGTTTCACTTTCTAATGTAGGTACTTCCTGGCAGTGTTCATGACACATTTTTCGTAGCCTCTCCGCAGATATGTATCATGTGCGATCTCTTCTCTTGTTTGCATGTTGTCAGAACCACGCCATTCTGCATAAGACTGTCCTTTTGGGCCGCGGGCCACCTTCCACGAACGTTAAGTTACGTTTCCACGACCTTTTCCACGAACGTTAAGTTTTCGTTTCCACGACCTTTTCCACGAACGTTTCCCACGATCTTTTTCCGGGGATCATATCGCCCCTTCCCAAGTGGAATCGGTGGATCATGTCACCTGTTTGCATGTCACATTGAAGCCCATCATTTTAATGGTCATTTCATCCTGCGTCACCAGCTCACAGGTCACCTCAGGCCGATCGTTCCCCTCGATCACGTCAAAATAATGTTGCAAGCTCATTCCACACACTCATTCTAAAGTATTCTGCTGTTTCAAGACCTGTCTCAAGTGCGTGGATGATTATATGGAACTGCAGCTTGCCGATAGTTCCCACTGCTTGTCGAAGGCACGTGAGAGGTTTAATTTTGGGATGCATATTATTTTTAGGCCACGGACGAATGTATTTATTTAACGATACCGTAGCAGTACGGCTAGCCGGGCCAGTCGGCGGCACTGTCCACGGCCGGGTATTGATCCGTGTACAGGAACAGTAAGTCGCTGAGCAGTATGGGTGATCGGGCTGGCGGGCGACGCGACGGCCGTGCACTGGTCCGTGTGCGAGGGCAGTATGTCCGCTGATGCAAGTACGGGTAGTCGGGTGTAGGGGACGACCGACCAACGACGACCGGGTACTGGTCGTCGTGTGCGAAGGGCGGTAATGAACGCTGATGGCCAGTCGGGTAGTCGGGGGGCTGGCGGGGACGACACGATGGTCGGGTAATGGTTCGTGTGCAAGGGCAGCATGGCGCTGATGCAGTACGGTAGTCGGGACAAGCGGAGAGCGACGCGACGGGGGTACTGGTTCGTGTGCGAGGGCGGCATGGCGCTGATGCAGTACGGTAGTCGGGGCAGGCGGGGCGACGCGTCGGCCAGGTACTGGTTCGTGTGCAAGGGCAGCAGGACGCTAATGCAGTGCGGGTAGTCGGGATGGGCGGAGAGCGACACGGTGGCCGGGTGGTACTGGTTCGTGTGAGGGCAGCATGGCGCTGATGCAGTACATGATGCAGCAGATGGCAGTCGGGGCTGGCGGGGTGCGACGCGACGGCCGGGTACTGCAACTGGGCTGCGCGCGCGGCGATGAACACGGCGAAGACGACCTGCGGACAAGAGACGACGGTTAGAGAGGTCACAAGCAGCTGGAGTGGAGCACTGTGCGCTTTATTGGAGGAGAAAACGTTCGGTTTCCGCAAAACACGGACTTTTGTCGTCTCGGATGACCTTTGTGATCTTTTGGTTGAGTTTGCCTCATAGTTGACGCAAGCGCAGTTGAAAGAGGGGGTCGAGTAGTTGCCACACAAGATATCCACAGTGAGCTATGGTAAAGTCTCATATTCCCTTGGACGCAGTTGAATGTTGTGTTGATGGTTAAGATAAATATCACCACTTACTTATTCGTGCGTGGAGCGTCAGCACGAAGCGTTTGTTTTTCAACTAGCTTGACGGGTTAAATGCAAGCCTCGAAGTGACGAGCCGTGTTTTATAATACATGATACAGACATAGGGACCATTATATGAGTTATGACGAACATGAGGCTGGGAATCAAGTAACTTAAGAACAGTGACATGGCCAAAATTGCAAATGCAGGTAAAAAATATGTCATCGCCGAAAAGGATACCAGAACACTACGAGAAGGAGCCAAAACACATGATCCTGGCGATCGTCAGTGTCAGATATGCGGGTGGAAAGAAACGAGAAGACTAAGCATGGCATAGCCGCCTAAACGAGGAATTGCGTGGGAAAATTCCAACATCTGGACAGCAAGGCGGCTCAAAATCTGTCCAGCAAAACTGATGCGGTGGACACTCCGTTTCCCAAGAATAACAGTCGATGTGCATACAAGGAGCCCCATTTTGCACCATCGAAAATCTTTAAGCCTTTCAGTAGTGGTTCGTGTGCA
>NW_023596943.1:0-31094 GCF_011947565.3 Pollicipes pollicipes | reverse complement strand
GCTAGGCTAGGCTAGGCTAGGCTAGGCTAGGCTAGGCTAGGCTAGGCTAGGCTAGGATGGCTAGGCTAGGCTAGGCTAGGCTAGGTAGGTTAGGTTAGGTTAGGTTAGGTTAGGTTAGGTTAGGTTAGGTTAGGTCAGGTTAGGCTAGTAAAGGCTATGTTCTGGATTATTCTGGCCTGTCCATTTCATAAACATACCTAGACATGATAAGAAACATTTTTCATTGCATTATTAGTGTTACCTTGGTCCTGTACATTTTCTATGGTTCTTGATAAGCAGAAATATTGTAATTTTGCAACAATAATGGAGAAACAGCACTGGGGAGTCGAGGCAGCGGTGTGTGTGCGGCATTCAGGAGCTTGCTATTGTAGTTATTAAAGTTTGAAGGTAGGAGCATGAATCTACCTGTTTTAATATTATTTATATGTTCCGCTTTAAACACGACAAATGGTGTAATTTTTTTATAATGTTAGGTACCAATGTATACCTACACCATCAAGTCTCTATGATGCTGTGCAGATAGCTTCAAGCAAAAATTAAAAAAAAAAATTTAAGCAATGCATATCTAAAATTTAACAAACTTGGCACAGCCTGAGTCTGGTACATTCTTGCAGCAAAAACATCACATTTGATGCAGAGAGTGGATTTTTTGTGACTTGCGACTAGGGGAATGATATGCTTATCAACTTCATGTATCACACAGAAACATCATATGATCTCCCTACTTCCCCATAAATGAAGACTTGTGGCAGATGCTTGGATGTACATGCAAGAGCAGACCCTGCCACCTTTTGAGCCATAGATCCATCGCATATGATGTCCAATATGCTGACGATGACAGCGATACTGTCCCCGTTTCACATCATGGACAGCTGTATTTTTATCCTATTCGTTTTACCCTAAGGTATGTGTGCAAAGCGTTGAGCCCGTACTACGATTTATGAACCTTTGATGCATGATGACAATTTGCAGGAAATCCTTTCAGATATCATCTACCACAGTTTTAAAACTAATATGTAGCACTCACCGAAACCAGCCAAACCCCTACCCAACAACTCAGGCGCCAAGCCAAGGCAGCGCCGGCCCAGGCCTCGAGGTTCTACGAGGATCTGCGCTCTTGGGACGATATTCCCACGAACGACGAAGGTCCCAAATCCGAGGGAATACCACTAGGCGACTTGTACACAACGCGTGAGACGCTAGGTGACGTCACTGGGAGTTCCTTCGCCCGCCACGCACTAAGAGCATCAATTTTTTAGGTGATATTGTGTTCCCCGTCCCCTAAGTCGGCATTTGGCCTTGAAGGATAGCCTTGAGCGGTGGAGACTTTTTGACAGACGCTAGTTCTTTCAGTGATGAATTTTCTGACGCTTGCAAGTTAAAAATCGGCCGCTAATTTTTGAGTGGCATGAAATTTATGGTCTCTTGAGCCCGGGTTTGGTCTCAAAAGATGATATTGAGAGCTCAGGACGTTTCGACGGACGCTAGCTCTTAAACCTGTCAATATTTCGTTGTTTTGTTTGCAAGCCTAAAATGGATCGGTAATTTTTGGGTGATATAAAGCTCCTCGTCCTTTAAGCCCGCGTCTTACTTTGAAGGGTCACATTGAAAGGTCAAAACTTTTAAGCGAACGCTAATTTTTTGTCTTGAATATTCTGATGTCGAAATTTTGTGGTGATAATGAGTTCCCCGTCTTTGAGCCCGCGTTTGTTCTTTAAGGGTGACCTTGAGAGATCAGGACTTTTTGACGGTCGCTAGTTCTTGCGCTGTGAATGTTTTGATGTCTGCAGTTTGTAAATTGGCCGGTTATTTTCTGGTGATATCGTGTTACCCGTCCTTTGACCCACCTTTCGACCTCGAAGGTCACATCTTACAAAATAAAGGTCATTTGCGATGTTGTGCCATGTTCTACCTGCAGATCTTTTCAGAGAAATGGGAACGTCGCTGAACAAATCGATAAGTAAATTTGCCAACTTCATGGACATTATAGGAGTAGGGGTTTAAAGACATGGCATATTCGGTTAGAAGGGAACAATTGAATTAGCTAAATTTGTAAGGCGCATGCTTGTCAGAAAAGAACGAAAAGGCGATGATGAGTGAAAGTAATGAGCGTGACTAGATCTTGAGAACGCTGAGATTTTCCAAGGTAGGTTCAGTGCACGGTAAATCCTTACAGCTCAAGTGCAGCTGTTCAGTGAGACGCGTCCGGTGCTGCAAAGTCCTGATTGGACAAGACAGGACAGGACAGGACTGGAAAGGACAGAACAGGACAGGTCAGTATAGGCAGTGCAGGGGCGGACTGGACCTGACCGGACTAGACGTTAGTGCTACGGTCTGCGCCGCCACTGAGACCTGCCATGTTACCACTCATCAGCGGCTACTCATATGGAGCATGCGAAAATATCAATATAAGCATCTCGGCCGCTGGCGCAGCTCCAGCGCGGGCCAGCAGCGAGGCTCCAGCGCGGGCCTCCAATGAGGTTCCAGGGCAGGCTGCCAAGGCTGAGGTACCAGAGACATCAGGTGGGACGGTGAGGTATCAAACAGCCCTATCAGAGGTGTGCTTCTGACAGGGTGGGCGAGGTAGACAACCCTGCCAGAGGCGTGTCTCTGACCGGGCGGGTATCAGAAAACTCTGAAAATCACTCAAACGCATTAGAAAACACGCCGACCTTGAGGGCAGGGCACAGCAGCATTCACGCCCTCAGTAATGTATGCTTACTCCGCTTAAATCTGGGGGTGAGCATAACCACAGTCTGAAAGTTGGAGAGGGCGCAACCTACCTGTTCCTGCGCCTAGGCCCTCTGCAATCATACGCATACTAATTCAAGCGCATGCAGGAGGGCGTAGAGGGAGAAGGCAACGAGTCTTGGGCAGGCTACATTTGTTCCAGGTTGCATCACATTACCGGATTAGCCGGCTAAGACACCTTTGTCTAGATAGGTGTTGAGACGAATACACTGAATAACAAATGTCTTGCATTTCTTCTCCTTTCGACTTATATAACGGTGAACGCACAACCACAACGCAGTACCGCGAATATGCATCGCGAAATATATGGACGCGCTGCCGCCCACAAACAAAACCCACGTTTTCATAGATATATTTCATTTCATACAGCTCACTAAGCCCGACTGACCTAGCTCCACGTGGAGCGGTCAAATTACAGCGAAACCTGGAGGCAGAGTACAGCGGGCCCACTGCCGCAATACGGACCGCAGTCGTTCTGCACTTCGATCGGGACAGCACGCAGACGCCGAATCACGACACTGAAATACACTGTCGTTTGCTTATTGCCATAGGAGCCAGAAAGGGAAGCTGCACCACAAAAGTAACATTCACAGCCAGTAATATTGTTGCCCAACACTATCAAGCGCGACTAGGTATGGCATGCAACTCTTATATTAGAGTGTTCGGTTAAGCCCCATAAGGCCTCACCACGGACCACGCCCGGCCTTCTAAAAGGGTATTTTGAACCTTGCGATGCACAAGGCGTATCTTGGTCCCAGCTGTACACCAATTTATCAAACATGACAAACAAAGAATCAGTTAAACTATGCCCGACTTTCTCTAGGGGTTTCCTCTATAATATTCACCCACATTGAGCACTTAAGTACGCGCTATAAACACGCTACAGAAGGCACATGATAGGCAAGAATGCAACATACTAAACAATGCTAAACCAGTCATTTCTAGAAATAATGATACGGTATTGGATGTGTATCTCGGCACAAACATACACAGCAGCGGTACAACACTTTCACCAGTGGCACTTGAGATATGCATGAGACGCTCCACTCAACAAGCGAGAATCTTCCGAAATCTAAGTTTTGTGAGTATCACTTTTTCTCCCAGTCCTTTCCAAAACATACGCCTTAGCAAAAGTATGAGTATCACACACTTCGGACCGCAATGTCTGCGAGTAAAAAACAAGTGTATCCCTCATCATTTGAGCCCAGCCCAAATGAAAGTACACACAACCGTTGGGAAGGCGCACACTGATCCATTGGCCGTGGATCCAATATGATCACCTCGACCGAGGTAAATCAGCACCATAATGGACGTGCCAGAACGGAAGGTCTGCTGACCCGGCCCGTGACCCGCGCACGCGCAACGCCAGGGGCCGGAGCCGAGGCTGGGCAGAGCACCGGCCGGCGATCTGTTCCCGCAAGGCTGGCGACGAGGCGGACCGGCTGGGTCCGGACGGTCCGGCGTCGAGAAGGCCAGCCTCACAATGTGATGGAGCCCACCTCCTCAGACAGACCTGCGCCGGCACAGAGCGAGCTCTTCAGCCTGTTCTCGGGAGTTCATCGACACAGTAATCAGACAGCTATTTTAGCAACAAGTTGTCCTCAGCGCGGCGACGGCGTGGTATCAACGGAAGCTGGCCATGTTTTTTCAAACATGGCCAGCTTCCGTTGTGACAATGTGACAATGCCATCATCCAGTGACATCATCACTTGGTTAAGCTGTCTTTAGCCAAAAGTATGGTCGCATCGACAGTTTAGGGTTGGATGTTACGACATGCAGCGCCATCTAGAGCTCTGCCTGACTGCCTAACCAGTGTCAACAGAATCCCACCAAGTGCAGACCTGCGTCCCAGTTTAGATTGCGCCACACAAAGCGCCACTATCACAGAGTACAACGCTGCTGCTTCTACATCCACACGTCAATGCTGCCTCACAGTCGCCACTCTTACCGCACAGGTCGCTGCCTACTGCCACGTGCAGGTAGCCGTCGAGACCGAAGTCGGCGCCCCACGAGTTGCGCACGATGTAGTACGGTACGGGACCGGTCGTGTCGTAACCCACGATTTGCACGGCGTGGTTCAGCTCACCCTCGCAGTTGAATCGGATCACGCCGCCTGGCGGAGCACGGGGAGCTCGTGACGCGACGTCCTAACCCGCCAGCCATAGCGCCCTGACCTCGCCAGTCACGTCATCTCCGAAGGTTCGAGCCTGAACCGGCACTGGCACAGTGTTGTACCCGCGGCGTCGCACGCGCAGACACGGCTGGCCGCGCCAGAGGGGCAGCATACAAACCGATCCATGCGCGTTACGGTCGCCACAGACCAATACAATGGCGCCAAGGCCACCCATGGCGTCGCAGGCAGCAAGCGGGCCCGACCTCAACTCGAGGATGCTCAGAATGACACCGGTGGTTTGACGTGGTCCGCCAGCCGCCAGCCAACTCACCCACGTAGTCCTGCCAGCTGGTGGCGTCGGCCCCCACTGCGATCGGTCCGCGCGTGGCCAGCAGTCGCAGCATCCCCTCCTCGTTCCCCACCATGGAGTCACAATGGTACGTGCGGAGCAGTACGCCGCTAGCGGAGCTGTAAGACGTACGCAGAGTTATGGAGAAAGGCGAAATACGACGCGGTTACGGCACTGAACATGGATGGCTACCAATCTACAACAGCAAGTAAATTACAGCATTAGCCAATAGACAGAAATATAACACGTACCTGTGACTTCATTCTGCGTCATAAAAATTGCTGCTGCACCTGACACATAACCCTTTGCCTCTGCCTCACATCGCGTGTTATTGTGGCTTCATCACGCACTCAGCTGCCGAGGCTATAAGGCGTCGCCTGCCTCTCATCCTGTCAGGAAGGGCGGGCATCGCGGGAATCGAACCCCGCACCTCTAGTTTCCCAGACGCGCAGTGGTTAGCGCAGACGCGTTAACAGCTATATTACCGGCACCCTCTGTCTCATACTGATCGACACGCAGTCCCACATGGCACACCGTGTCACTGACACCGGCAAATGAAGCGCGATGCCTGTGACCCTCTGCCCATGGCGCAGGCTGTGACCGACACACCATCGCCCGCCGTGCCACTGACCGCTGACCTGAGCAGGCTCACCTGACACTGTACATCACCCGTCTGCATCTGACGCAATATGCCATCAACACCTGCATGCGACTCTTATAAGGATCGGTGGCTTAACGTCTGACTGCCAGGGTCATTCCGAGACGGGACATCTGTATCAGGTACCACGCGGAATGTGGCAGCGGAGTGCCCGGGATGCCAGTACAGGACCGGGAAGACCCGAGACAAGCACCGTAACCAATACACCACCATAGCTTCTCCCAACACAGGACCGGAAGACCAGAGACAAGCACCTTAACCAATACACCACCCCAACCAATCGCTCCTCATAACACCCTGCCAGCTACATACCACGTCGGTGACCTGTGCGCCTACCCTGCCATACCAATGACCTGTCCCACCTCGCACGTACGCACGCACGTACGTACGTACGTACGCACGCACGCACGCACGCACGCACGCACGCACGCACGCACGCACGCATGCACAAGTACGCAGCACCACTGACCTCTGCAAACGACACGCGTCGTCACGCAGGGTCAGCGGGTAGCGCAGTTCCGGCACGATCCCGTTCGCGCTCATCCAGTCCAGCGCCCAGCACACGTCGCCGCCCGTGCAGCCCAGGTTGTTGGACGAGCAGTCGATCACCTGCGGACGGAAGACAGAGGGGCGTGGCAAGGGGTGTGGCAGAGGGGCGTGGCAGCGGGGCATGGCAGCGGGACGCGGCAGCGGGGTGGACCGGCCATGGCCAGCTGCACGACTCCGCACCGAACAGGCACTACTGAGGGGCAACAGCGTGTGTCCAATGTCCTGCGGTCCAATCATCACGCGTACTGACCCCTTCCCTCCCCCTGCGGTCCAACCATCACGCGTACTGACCACGTCCTCCCCGCGGCCCGGCCATCGGGCGTACCTGCTGCACGCTGAGCTGGGTCAGGTTACCCGTCTTGAGTGCATGCATCGTCTCGAGCACCTCGACCGTGCTGAAGGCCCAGCAGGCGCCACAGTCGGCCTGGTTCCTGACCGGTGTCACTACACCGCGGTCCCGCCTGCGAGGCACACCGCGCAGGGGTCACACGTGGCGCGCGCTTCAGTGCCACACCGGCAGCCTGGCCACCAACAGCAGCGATTGTGGATGGTAACACAGCAGAGCAGCAAGGCCATGTAGCATTCCTAAGTGATTCGCGTCCACATCTACCATGAACCTCAGCATGAAATCCATTGGTGAACTTCAGCATAAGAGTCAGTGTAAAAAACACTCCCGGGGCAAAACGGGTTGATTGAACACATACAGCTGAGATACATGCATATAACAGATAAAAACTGCACATTGACAAGTGCACCGACAAAAACATGATCTTTGAGGCAGCAGTGGTAAAGCAAATGCAGGGAGAGGAACGGTGTATTTGCAGTTGACCTCCTCCATCGCCAGTTCAACTGAACTGCAAAGAGACGCCTGACGCGGAGGCGCCCAGCAGACGCCCCGGCCCCGGGGACGCGGCGGCCGCCGATTGGGGTGGTGGTTCCCTGGGCTGCCTGGCCGGCTGCGGCTGGCTGGCCCCCTGGATCCACCAGGCCCACTGACCAGTCAACGCGGGCTGGCAGGCCGGCCGGCAGACGTAGCGGGGCTGAGGGCCGGCGGCGCCATGCGGTCATAAGTGTCCGCCGGCCACCGGAGGCTCCGGTAGTTAGCTGCCGCTGCCGGAATTCTGCTGGCGTCAGGTCGGAAAACTTGCTCGGCCCGTAGTGCGCGTCATCGGCGCCAGCTGCGTTCAGCCGCCGCGCCCGCGCCAGGCTCTCCTGCGTAAGAGCAAGGGCGTCGTGGGAAGGCCAGCAGAGAGCCATGGCGATGGCAAGGACGCACTGAGAATGAACAGAACTATGCAACATGCACACCATATTTGTAGGTGTTGAACATTATTCAGAAATCTCTTTGATCCAAATGATGCCTATTTGGGCAGTGAAAAGGTAAATCCAGTCAGTGTCTCTGACATGGATTAAAGATGGGGTCAACTCTTTCATCCCTTACCAATCAGTGAATTTTGTATTTAAAAGGTTTGATGTGAGATGAAACACAATAAGGTTTCTGTCCAGGCCAAGGCTGGCATTGATCTGAAAACATGGTTCCCCATGGTTCAGATTCAAACCTCTGGCATGCATAACTGATCTACACCCTTCATCTACAAAGCCACCATCAACATGCTAGGCCATCATCATGTCATCATTATGCCAGGCCATCATGATACAAGGCCATCACTACACCATCATTACACCAGGCCACTATTACACCATCATTATGTCATTACTATGCCACACCATCATTATGCCAGACCATCATTATGCTGGTAAAGTTGTCCATTATGCTGCTGCCCTGAATTGGAGCAAAGTGGAGTGCTATACTAGCATATTTTGATGCTGATACTATAATCTGCCCTTTTGAGCAAAAAATGGCAGATAGGTTGGCTACATATAAAAGTAATCTCATGTATGGTGCTAAAAGCATAACAATCAGATTGGTGGAACCAAGTATAGTCTTTCAAACTTACTGACTTATCCAAACACAGCACACTAATCATGAGCACCAATTAACCTTTGATGTCAACATCTCCAAAACTGACCAAATTCTTGCATGGCTTCCTGGTTACACCTCCCTAGTTGTTGAAAGAACTGGGTCTTGATGTGGCTGGCATTTACGTGAAGCTTTTGCATGACACTGTTGCATGTTTGCACCAGCTTTTCTCCATGACTGTTAGTGTATGTGCGCTAGGTGTACACAACCATCCACATATTTTTAGATAAATGTTTAAGCCTGGTGCTGGTACACCCTCTACTTTGAGGGGTGTAGTAGCCTGATACTTTGCAACACTCCGTTTTGCAGGGTGTATACAACACATACATTTTCTAACAGGGTTGGCAGGTACTGCATGACAATGGGAGCAGCCCCATGGTGCTTTTCCCACTGACACAAACTTAACAGGAAACTTTTCCTCAAAAGTTGAGCAGTTGTCATTTGAAAAAAAACATTTAATTTGAGTTATATATGTTCAAAAACTACAATATATGCCTGACAGAAACAGTAGAATGTGTAGAGACCCCTTTGGTCACCTAAAAAGTGATTTGAATGAAAACATACAACACTAATTATTATTATTAAAGTATCGCATGATTATATATCTTGCCTAGGGGCACAACTTTCCTATGAAAAGAAATGACTCAAATTTCTTCACTGAATGAGGATTCAAACATTTTGCAAGTGCAATACATTTCTACATGAGACCACTCTCACATTTTTGATAGATCCTGCAGTGTGCAAGCTGCAATTCTTTGTCAAAATTTGTTTACATGCATATTAATAAAAGAGCATTGATTGAGTATATAACATTGGCAGAGGTATATACCTCTAGTTCCCTCTTAATACACTCTGGATTTTGAATTTCCAATCAATTCATCATGACTTGATACCAATCCTAACACTTAGAGGGGAACAAGAGATGGAGGTGATCAACTGGCTGAACAAGTTGTAAAAACATACAGGGATACTCTGAGAAAACTGTCTACATAGGATAACAAAAATTGGTGCAAACTTTTAGACACCAATGCCACAGAAGGCGACTTGATAACCCATACTCACCTTGAATGCTGCCAGCCGCTTTTCATATTCCTGGCTGCCTTTTACATACGACTTGTTATATGTTTCAAGAAAATCATGGAATGCTCGCTCATGAACCTCAGAATTTTCTGTGCCCAGCTGGATTGGCAAATAAAAGAAGAGAAGAAAGCATGCTAATAGTATCAAAAAGTAATCAACGTATCGGTTGTTCATTGCCCTCAGATGCAGAACGCAACCGAGTTTTGATTGGAAACAGTAAAATAACGTGTGGCAGCGTAGTCCACTGATGCACCTACTCCATGTACTCCAGGGGTCAAGTTACAACAATTACACCAAGAAGCGGCACAACACGCCACAAAGTGCACCAGTAGCAACAATCAGATTCTTCACGCTGCTTTCCACTTCGTCCCCGGACAGAGGCCGCCCAATGCCGTTCGGAGGGCGAATGGATGGCCTCTTTTTTCCCTCGACGGTCTTGTCACTTTCGTGAAGGGACAATTACTTCCGGCCCAAGGCCGGACAAGAATTACGTCAAAGCGGCTTATGCTGTCCTGTGCAAAAGCAGGGTAGCCTTCATGCAGAGCTAGTGGGAGAGTACTTTGAATTTGCCTTATCTTGCATGGTGATCGGGAACTGTAAACGGCCACTAGACCTGTAGGTCCCGGTCTCGCCAGGCTTCCGGTCCGGTAACCAGTCTCAAATTATGGGAAGATTTGGTGTGGGACGTCGTACATGATATCAGCCCAGTGCGTATGAAGCCTAGCCTTGGAACTGTTCAACTGAGCTCGACGACACGACCGGGTGTGGAAGAGCGTTCCAGTCGTTGACAACCCGCGTGCTGAATGGGTTACGACGGACGAGAGTTCTAGCTCGAGGTTTTCTGAGCTTCCATTGGTGTCTTCTCGTCCCCTCCGGATTGTGCCTTGTCAGGTACTCCCCTTCCGACAGCGACATATCTCCGTGAAACAGCCGGTACACTGTGTGGGACATGTGTGGGACATAACATCACGTTGCTCTGGCTCATTTTTCTCCCAAAATATAATGGCAAAGCAAGCAGCAGCAATGGATATACTCGTTTCACCACCACAAAACACGCGTTTCATGCGTCATAAAAACGTTTCACGACCGCATTCATGACTTATTGATAAAGCCTGTTTACTGAGTGGTCAATTGGTAGTGCAGAATGTTAACTCAAAGTGATAATTTGAGCTTTAGGACGCGCCGCCTGCCCCGGTCATAACGCGTCCCTTACCGAATGGTGAGATGCTCTGATCTAAAGCAATCTCACGCTTTACAGCAAACCTATAGTTATAATACTGAGCGTATTTCGGCATACCCATTGCTTGCCTCGATGCGTCCAAACCTGCAACATTCCCTTCCAAAATCAAATCAGGTTGTGTAAACGAAATGAACCGGCATCACCAGCCTCTTCTGAAGCCGCTTGGTTTCCATCGTTTCTAAAGCCGACACGAATGCTGCGGAACTGAACGACACATGTATTTATTAGCAACGCATCACCCCATCCAATCGTGACCAGAGCTTCCCGACGGTGTTTTCACCGTCCATGACAAATGAGTCGTCCCTCACATGCCGCACGCTCTTCACAGAGCAATGAAGTGCATTGTTGAAGAAGCAACACCACGACCTTCCCCAATGATACGTGAAGACAAGCTGAACATATCCTCAAAAATACCACGACTTTCTTGGCTGCTCGAGAACACGGGCTGGGGGTGGGATGCTTGTTTTCTTTGGTGGCCATTTTTTCGCATGTGCACGGAATTCGAGCGTTTCTGCTTCCGAACGCCCGGATGAGCCACTGGCAATCGAGTCCGATGAGTCGCTGTCCTCGGAATCGGCTTCGTAGGTTTGTTTCCGCGGCGAGGCGAACCTTCCCGACACCGACGCCCCTCTCCCTCGCTTCCTTTTCGCCGCGTGAGCTGAGCTGCTGCGTGGCGGCGCTCCGAGGGCGGCAGCGCGTTCTGCAGGGCTGGTAGCCAGGTCGCTGGGTCGTCCCACAGTGGCCTCGGCCACGTCATCGATGGTGCTCAGCGCGCGCTGGCACATCCCACAGTGCGGCTCGGCGTTCCTTTTGGTCGTGATTGCCCTGTACATTTCGTTCAGTTTTGGGGACTTCTGACATCGCTGCTTCACAGTCAGCATACTCGGCAGAGGTATCTTCATGTTTCGCTTCACGTGATTCAGCACTTCGTCCGAGCTGATGGCACGCAGCTCTAGCGTCCGGATCACGTCCTCTTCTCCCCACTGAACGACCTTCTTCTTCTCATGGAGGCTGACAGAGAAGTCCCTGGTGATGGCCCTTACCTGCGCTTCAGTAAACATCGACTTGACGGACTTTTCAAGCCGCAGCAGCTCCTTCAATCGTTTCCGTGTCACCACCTTTGCGCTTTTCCGCCGATATCGCTCCTGTGCCAGCCTTACCTTCATGTCCCCCAGCCGTTTGTTCTTGATTACCCAACTGAGGAATGCCGCCTGCATGGAGAGGTTCTGAATTTTTAGACGCTGGTTCACGGAAAGCGCCTCTTGCAAGTCCGACGGTGAAAACGTGGTCATCTCGTCGGACAGCTCATGCTCTCTCAGTTTAGCAACGAAGCTAAGAGGCGGCGCCTGCTCCCTTAGCACCACCAGAGGCTCATCCCCCGCCTCTGTGGAAGCCTGTACGCTCACAGGCTCGCCGCTGACAGCCGTGCCATCCCTCTCGCAAACCACATAGGTGTCGGCATCGACGCTCACAGCCCGGGGGTCCACACGCCTGGCGGAAACGTCGCCTAGCAGGCGCTTGCATTTCTCTTCAAGCCGCCGGATTTTAGTTTTCTTTTGAAATATCTCCTTCATCCGGTTGACAAAGGAGTCTTCAGCTGTGAAAAGAAAGGAAAATGGGCTTGTGTTACGGGGTATGTGTTTGGGGATAACTTCTCGACGGGTCTATCTTAATGAGAATGTTTAACATTCTGAGATATTGAAGCACGCATCAGATATGATAAAACAAGTCCGCTTAGCAGTACTGGTGTACTTTTCAGTGGAAAAGACTGCCCTAGACAGCACAATTTCTCTGTTTAGTAAATATGCTCCCTGATACGTCACTGTTTGATTACGTCATCGTACTTTGCACAACATTGATTGAGAGCCAGTTGACTGCCGGTACGTCTAGAAAACGTGCTCACGAACGCCAGACATGAGCGACTCGACCATTATATTTTTTCTCGGTCTTCGTTGCCGCATAGTTTAGGATTTGAATGATGCTATTATGACGTCGGGGAAGCCAATGTAATCTTAACATACTCTCCCCGAAATACCCCCCCCCCCCCCAGCTTGCGGGCCTGTAGCTCAGAAACTATAGGGGTTTAGGCCTTGGGAAGGGCGTGGATGCGAGCTATACCGAATGATCTCCAGGACGGCTATTTCAGTTCAAAATCCCACAGAAATGTGAAACAATCCTTCTTCGCGGGTGTGTAGCTTAGAAACTAGACCAGTTTAGGTCGCAACAAGAGCAGGGATGCGAATCGCACTGAATGATTCTACAAATGGCTATTTCAGCTTCAAACACTATGGCAATGTGGAACAACTCCTTTAAGTAACGTGTGGAGTGTTTGGGGAGTTTTGTGTAATATTGCCTTTCGGGAGCGCTTGCAACCATAACTTCACTTAAGACCAACCATGACAAAATAGAAACGCCACTCAACCATGCCACAATACCAACTCAACCAACCATGACCATGCCACAATAATAATGTCACTGAAATCCTGTCGTTGCATCGGCTATGCGGCGACCAAGACTAAGACAAATATTATTGTCTGATCGTTCATATCTGGCGTTCGTGAGGACGACCTCCAGATATAACGGCCGACAATTTGCTCTCAATCAATGTTGTGCAAGAAACAGTGACGTAATGGCACAATGACACATTGAGGAACATATTTACTAAACAGCGAAATTTGGTTGTCTAGAGCAGCTTTTTCCCCTCAGAAGTATACCAACAGCTATCAGTGGCATACTTAATCACTTCTGATGCTTGCTTCAGTATCTTGAAGTGCCGCATATTCCCTTCAACTTTGTCGGTCACCGAAAACATGGTCAGAATGCGGAACACACTTCAACTAGTTGCCATGCAACAATTATACTACATTATACGCAGCGTGATAAGAATACCGTGAATCACAAATAGTCACGTTCTCATATGTCAAAAACGCTCAAATTCCTACGACTGGAAAGTTTGGCTTGCATGACTAATATCTAGAAGCCCTTACATAACACATGACCACAACTACGAAAACGTAAGACAACTTACTAAACGAGCAAGCAATCACCATTCAGAACTAAGAGCCAAGCTTAACGGAGTTGGATGCGGTGACTCGAATGGATTACCGGATACAATTTGGTCCCCTATGGCGCCGTAAGGTGTTGTTCCACAGCCGAGAGAGCGCTCTAACAGCAGCAAAACAAAACGCAGCAGCTCTACTAAGTCCACGGACAACTGGACTGTAAGAAAAAAGCCAAAAGACAACGCACCTTTCATTGCATTTGTAGCTGAACGCATTCCGCCGCTCGCAGCGTCGAGATGATCCAGGGTTTTCATGGGCCCGCCAGGCGCATACGGGACTGTGCCCTGCGCCGACGGGTCAACGTGTTTCACTTTACTGCCAAAAGGGCGCACCACGTCATTCAAAACGTTTATGTGGTCATCCAGAGTCTCCATCGGCACGTCTACCGGATACGGAATCCTGTCTTCAGTCGCGTCTTGGTCAGCTTCGCCGTGCTCGGGATGGTCATGCGCGCCATCAGAATGCAGGCTTCCCGCGTCCGAATGGTCCTGCGCCACGGGGACCGTCTCCAAATTATTCGCAGGTTTCTGAGGCACGTGATTGGCTTCAGCAGGCGACCCCTTCGCAGTCACAGTGCCTGCTTCAACGCTCTGTTTGGGTGGATGCTCCTTGTCTGATTTTGAGACGATATTGTCAGAGCTCTTCTTGCCTCTTGAGGTACGGGGCTTATAACTCGTGGTGGATTTCGCCTTCTTCCGACCAGGCTGAGCGGCCTTGATGGGTGATACGTTTACGTTTCGTTTACTTCTCCTCTTCTGTTCTTCTCTGGGAACAGGACGTTTATTTCTGAAAAAGAATGTTGACCATTGGTATTTCAGACCTTACAACGCCAAAACATACACATTTACAGCGCCACAATCTTTTATGAAACGAGAAGCTCAAGAAAGAGCGCTGGTAGACGACGACAAACAAGCCCGCAATTGCACGCGCTGGCACATACGCACACCGACTTACGGAGCAGCATGGAGTAAGTTTTTGTTCTTACTGGTGTAAGGAGATACGACTGGCCCTGGTGGTAGACGCCGCGGATCGACGGCTGTCACGAGATGGCTTACTGGTTTCATTGTCCATCCTACTCCTTCCCTTCGGGCTTCCTGCTCTTCGCGGGCGAGCTGGGCTGTAATTTACAGAACCGTGTTCTATGAGAAAAAATAGCGGTGTGCATTTGACCCTTCGTAACTTCTATGGGGCATTTGGTCCATTGGAATATTTGGCAAGTTCTCTGCAATTTGAAAAATCCTGACCCAAGAGAGCACGAGAGCAAAAACCGCGGTATGAACTCATTTTTAACTTCACTGATGCGTATACGTATAAACCTACAGCAAAGAATACTGCATTACGTTCAACAACATACAAATTAAGGTGTCAAAATGCTACATGTTTCTTGATTGTTTGCAGAAGTGGGAACAGACTCTGAAACGAGGAAATCCCGCAGCGATAGTGAGCTTGATGGGATGTGGAATCTACGCGTTGGTAGGAGTCCGAACGCCCTAGGCAGTCGGGATTCCCGGCTTGGAATTTCGACTCACGGGACTTAAGTAAATCGCTTTGTTTTACCGATGAATTGCCATCACACTCAGAGTAACCAAATTGAGATACAATGTCTCTGACACCACTCCCTACATGATTCGGACTCAGATGCGGACCCCGAGACGCCGACATTAGCCCTAAATCGCATTCATGTTTCATCCATTGTTAACATGTCGGTATCAGACAAACGGTCGCAGACAAACGTTAACGGCAAGACGCGTTCAAGCACTTTGATT
This sequence comes from Pollicipes pollicipes, assembly GCF_011947565.3. Lineage (NCBI taxonomy): Eukaryota > Metazoa > Arthropoda > Thecostraca > Pollicipedomorpha > Pollicipedidae > Pollicipes > Pollicipes pollicipes. The sequence continues at coordinate 15,545 of NW_023596943.1, read as the reverse complement.
AGGTCAGTTTTGGCGGGGCCGCTTCCTGTCCTCTGGTTTCGGCTGAGTTGGGTCGGGTTCAGTTCGGTCACATTAGTTTGGGTTATCCTAAGATTTTAATGAATTCCTTTTGGTCTAACTTACGGTTTATATGATTATATACACTCGTTATAGGCAACCCCCGTTTTTGCATTTCAACGGGATTGTCACTGGCAGTTGTGGAAATGAAGATACCATCCATAATCTTTCATTTTCTCCAGTTTGCCTCGTAATCTAAGATTTCCCACTCAACTAATGCAAAACAAAAACCTGTGTCCGGCACGTACATCGATAACCTCAAGTGGCTGATATCCACGTTCCTTGCCGCTGTGCTTACCCGTTCTGGTTTTTAAGCTCTCGCACGTCTCCCTCACGTAAAACCTTTCCATACTGGTAGGTGCATCGATAAATCATTGCAGTTTTCCTAATTTCAACGTCTTTGAACCGTATAAGATAACTCTGAAAATTTACACAAGGCCTGGTGGCCACAATAGCGCATGGTTTTAAGGGCTGGGTTATTCTCGCATATTGTCTGATCCGGGCTGAGGAAGGGAAAAATATCCTGAAAGTTATTGTTCCGCAAGAAATCTGGTTGGTATATGATCTTTTTTGCGTTTTACAGGAATGTAGATGACCTTTTCTTACCTTTGGGGGGAAGATGGAAGATATAATGAAGGTATAGCGCCCTCTTTGAGACGCGGTTTGACGTCAGGCATGAGTGTTCTTTTGACGAGGTAAGATGGATCATAGTCTGCCTGAGAAAAATGACTCGAACATATCCCGTATAGGTCGGCTTCAAATGGGGCTGTTGGTCGACAATTTTCAATCCACTTGCTACGAACAGCTGGATCCTTTGGGAATCTAAAACAGTGTGTATTCCGTGGTCTTTTCGTCTTGTGTCTGCCACCAATGGCATACCAGGACTGACAAGTTGGCACCACACATCTTGAAGGCATTGTCAGGCGATTCTATGTCTGAAAAAGAAAACCACATCAATATATACTACAAGACTATCAGCAAGCAAAAATGATACAAAACAAAACTTTGAGCAATATGTAGCAAAGTGCTTTCAGAGGTGGGCACATACAAGCTTGGGGAGGCATGTGCCCACTCATGCCAAATTGTATTGTATGAATTACTTTGCAAGTGACTGAAAGGTTGACAGATAAAAAACTGGCAGACATATAGAAACAATGTCACGAACATGCCATGCTATCTAACTACACACAAAAATAGTACAATGCCTGTGGTGTGCTAATTTAAGTTGTGTTCAGTCCAAGGTGAAACTATATGTATGACTTCCAGGGCAGCTAACCTGACATAACCAAGAAAGACACCAAACCCCTGAGCTTTTAGCACTATGAGTTCAGAATTCTTATGGTGAAAATTCTGGATTACAATGCACCAGGGGATATTGGTTAAAAGATGCTGTCCAGAAAATGGTTTTGTTGTGAATGCTCAGTATTTCAAGCTGTGCCCATGGCCATATGCTTGAAGTGTCTCATGCCTGTTGGCATAGTCTGACCTTTGCCTGTCACATGTGTCCACAGCACAGCTAAAAACCTTACGTTTCAACAGAAAATCAATGTTTTCTGGAAAATGTCATTTAGCTTACAGATCCTGGTGAAATGAAGGCTGACAACTATCAGCATAAGAAATCTTTTCTCATAATTGCAGCAGCATTCCTTCCTTTACTACCCTGCAGAGGCAGCAGCCTCCATATTTGCCCCTATACAAATCAATGTTGCAATTTCAGCCTGCCAAAATTGAGTGAAATTGCTTCCACATTCTTGTTATTTACTTTCTAGCAATGGTAATTGCAACAAAAACCTAGAGAAATGTTCAAAACAAGCTTAACATATTCAGTCAATGTTTGCTAGTCAGATTTTACTGGTTTAAGCTGACTGGCAGGACCTAATAGTAAAAAAAATGCAGAAACTGAACAGAAATACAAATATAGCAGAACATGGTTTGTATAAGCCATTGAAGTCAGACCATGCAGGATCATCAAGATATAAATCATATTCTCAGCATGGCTAATATTTGCTTTATACCTAAATTGTATTACACACAACATATCTAAAGTGTTCCACGGTACCCAGGTCATACTACTGGTCCTATTAAGCCTTCCACATGTTAGCAGTATAAGCAACAACCTATCTGTAACAGAGCCAGTGACATAAAAAACATACTAGCTGATATCGGTGCAATGCCAGTCAAACCACAAGGGCATTGCTATATCTCTGGATGCCCCAATGCCATCTTGTGATTGACATAAATATGGAAGAGGTGATTGAAATATGCCTTTGGTAGGTAGGTAGGTAGGTATATGCATGATTTTTATAGGCCAAACTGCTAAAACATAAATCATGCCAAACATGTGCCATATAGCAACAACATTCAGGCAAAACCTACAGCCTACATACACCACCAATCTAAGCATCCAGAGTCTTGCACAGTTTACATTCATGCCACCCCAGTCAAAACTTTTGAGGATTATGATGATGCAAAGGTAGTGGCTAGCAAGAATGCTCATGTCAGGCAAAGCAATCTAATAAATCAGAGCAATGTGGTCTGGCCTGATTTGAAGCATAAAAGAGCAAGGTTCAATGCCCACATGTCATGCAGGCATTGTACCATTGTGGACAGACTTTTTGCAGACCAACTTGCAGGGTTACAAGTTCAGAATTATTGATCCTTGATGTGCTTGAATTTTTCTGACATAAATTTTTCAAGGTTGCAAAGAATAGCAGTCCAAAAAGAGGGATGAACCAGTGCTGACAATGGTTTGTGTACTGATAAACAACTGAAATCCATGCAACTTGTAGCACAGATCCAAGCATCCAGGGCTCAATGAATGCTGAAAATGTCACCACTTTGTTTGCTACAGTTATGGCTTAATACTATGCATGTGACTTGACTTAATATTTCCACAATTAAAAAACAACGTATATACCCTAATGAGTGAAAATAACGAATCGTTATTAATCGTAGATTAGACAGTCACTTGTTGGGATTCGCACGGATAAGGAAGAAATTAAAATAATGAGGCATCAGACATTAGGATCACCTGCTTATCATCAACCGCTTCAAAAGCGTTGGGATTACCTGTCGCATTACCTGCTGTACTTGGGTGGGTACCCCAACAACCACCAAACCGTTGCTCACCATCACAACTGGCAAACCCAATAAACGAACATTTTGTTTGGAGTCATCGCTCGTCTCAACAGCGCCATGCGCACGGCTTAATAGAGATGTTTCGCCACCATCCTGCACGTTCAATTTGCCAACCTTAAGGTCCTGACGGAGGATTATTGCTGTCAACGCTAAGCTCACAACTTTAGATAAATACTATATTCTGCTTTTTAGGATTTCAAGGTCTTTAGCAATCATTAGAATTCAATGTACTCAATTTCAACTGCTTGTTTTGTCGGGAATGCATGCCCATATGTCGAGCACATGATGCACGCGTGCATAGAATGAAAAGATGGAATCGATGTCCACATCTATACGTCTTTCAATTTCGGCGCCGCTGCTACCAAATGTAAGTAAGTGTACACAAAAAGCCGGCAAGTAAGTCGTGTCACACTCAAGGTAAACGGTGCGGAGGGGCACACAGGTTACTTGGTGCGCTGTAGCAAAAAACATTGTCATCCTATGCTGTAAAGGCAACTACGGCAGCTGCGTAGCTAGCTAAAGCCAGATCATGGGTTTGTGGGCGTTGACCGAAGGCTGCACATGTTAAGTGTGGCATGATGTTTCCCCCATTCTGTCACACGTGTTGAAACAACTGACCCCGTGTCGTTCAAGTGTTGCATGCATAGCAATATCAGTATGTCAGAAGTAGCTGTCCTAGTTTGAGTGCTAAAAGATTGATGCAAAACTGAAAGATATTTACCCCAAATGGATTACCATAATAAAGGTTGCACAAGAATGTTTAGGGGTGTAAGTATGCCAGGCCAAGGGTACATGGTCATAGTTAAAGCAGAAAAGGAAGTTTACATGTGAGAGATAACCTTTCCCATGCAGGTAACCTTTTCATATAACTTTATTATCTCCATTAGAAGTAACCCTTTCTCATGCAGAAGCAGAGGCCTGCAGAAGTAAGTAAAAAGGTTGTGCTTTTGTGGTGGAAAGATTGCCATCTTGTTTTGGGAACATCTTGGCCTACTTTACTTTATGGTGGTTGGAAACTGTGAAAGGTCACTAGGCCTGTCAGTCCCAGCCTTGTCAAGATCTTGATCTGGTAAGCATACAGTGTCAAATCATGGAAAGGTTCAGTGCAGAATGTCATAAAGGATGCCAACCTAGTGTATACCAAGGCTATACTTCAACTGTTCACCTCTGGTTGACAATGCTACCAGATGTGGAAGAGTGCCCCAACTGTTGACAACCTGTGTGCATAATGAGTTGTAAATGCAAGTGAGCTCAAGGTTTTCTCAGCTCTTTTTTGTGTCCTATTGTCACCTCTGAGTTGTGTCTTGTCAGGAACCCCTCTCACACTGACATACCACTGTGAAACAGGTGACAAAGTATCCTGTGCCCACCTGTATGTATGCCATAGTCCTTCCTTATTTTTCTTCAGCTGCATGACCTTTGAGCTCATGTACAGGCTCTTCTTTGGTCTTGTCCTTTTCTTGACAGAGCCATCCTTGGTAGCCCCAGCAATTCTCTTACTGAATAACTTGTAGGCTTCTTGTAGGTGGAGGTTCTGCATCTTCGACCAGTCCATCAACCTAAGGATGTCTGTCAGACATTTATTTAGCCCAGGCATTTATCAGGTCCATCATTTATTTAGCCTAGGCATTTATCAGGCCCAGGCAATTATTTAGCAATTATTGCACAGTTTTGCTCTCAAGGTTTATGGTTGCAAAAGATGTTGTGCTTTTTTGTGCATTTGATCCAAACATTTTGACTGGATGGATTTCTGGGGATCAAAGCATATAGTAAGTAGCACATAGTAATGTGGAAGGCCTCATTTAGACTGTGTGGTTGTGAAAGTGTATTCAAGCCTGAACAGTGTTTAGAAAATTTATTTTAGTGTGACATGTTAATCATGTGTGATTGTCTCAGCCCAACAAGGTTGCAGGCAGGTTGCAGGCTGTTGGAAAGGAGGGCAGGACGGAGGACGTGTTGGGTATTGCGACAGTTGAACTTTGAAAGCCACCAAATTCTGGTGTGAGCCTGGATAATTTTATGTCTGTGGCTGAAAATTTTGCTGGTCGCCTGGATAATTTTACAAGCGTATGGCACTGTTTGGGCTTACACAAGCACTGCTTAGCATGTGATCCCAAAAATTCATCCAACTGAAATAGGGTGGCAATGGATTATTTATTTTTTTAAATCAGCTGACAACTAAACGTCATTTGCATGCATGGCGACTTCTCAGAAAGGCGAGGAGCCATAAACCTTGAGACTTGTTTGATCTTTCAAAAAGTGTCACCGTTCCATTTAAGGCAGAAATTACTTGAATGGAAACATTATGTTCAAAGTTCATGAAGTTCAAAACCTTGGCTCTATTGTGTTATTTTGATTTATTCGTTGTCAATCTGTGGTGAATTGGGCTTGCTTTTTGTATTTGTACTCATTGTGCATAATTTCATTGAGGGAGTAGATGTATCATAATATCATAATAACTGTACTTTTCTGTTCATCTTGTCTAAGGCATGCCTGCTTCCAGGTGCAGCATTGGTGCCAGAAGCACCATGTCACAAGTGCTGGGTCAGCTTTGTGCTCAGGTGGCTGGGGACACCTTTGGACCAGTTGTGAAGTCTGTGGTGAAGTACCTCTTTGTGGCTGGCACACGCCCCCTTATGGCCATCGTAGTCAACTCACCATACCAGCGCAATGAGGTGAGTTAGGGTAGTTCAGACCATAGGAAAACAGTGACGTTGATGGTTCAGGTGTATGAAAAATCATTTGCGATGCAAAGTTTTGTAGAATGTTGAGATGTTGAAAAGAAAATGCACATTTTGAGACACAACAGATCCAGAGCACATTGCATTTTGCCAATTTTGCACTTTGCAGAAGTCAATAGACTATTCAATAGATTATGCTCTTTGTCTGTAGCCACATTGCTATGGGCTAGAACAGTCCTATTGGGGTACCAGAATGTGGTACTCGTGCAGTATTGGGCTCTTAAAATGCCAATACTGTAATTGTGACAGCACAAGGGAGGAATTGTAAGAAATCACAGGGCATGGAATAAGTAAAGAGGGATTTCTGTAACATTCTGAACATTAACCCTTGCCCTGATAGGGGGGATAGGCAAAGTTGACCTTTGATCTGGCATAATGGGGTAAGTTATTGGCACAACAACACAAAAACTAGTATCAATCGCGAGATTTGCTGGGGCAATATGCTGGTGTTTTCCAGTAAGCTGTGTCTTCATAACTTTGGCAGTGCCAGGTGAAGTTATTACGATCTTCACACCCTTTCAGTCCACGTTCTGAAGAGCGAAGAAACAGACCCAGGGTTAAAGCGAGTACCCCACGTTTGTTGTATTAAAAAAACAATTTGGTGAAAAGTCAGAGCCATTTAGTCTTATAATGTCATTTGGTAGTACCAACGCACCACCATTAAGGTGTAATAATGATAAGGTATAATAATTTTGATGATTTTTGAGTTCAATTTACGCTGTCAACATTTTGTAACGGCACTGCACCTATTGCTTTCTTGGAAACTCCAGAGTGTATCCCGAATCCGGGGCATGTGCATTTGTCGCGACCGCCGTCATCACAGCAACGGCAAAATACGTTGTGGGCTGTTTTCAGCTGTCACGGCTTACAGGACTACTTTTGAGCTGTTTTATCCCGCACATTGTGAGCCTGCCGCCTTAAAAGTGGCACATCTACTGGTATGAATGGCGTCAGTACCAACAACCGTTTGTGATTGCACAGCGGGCGGCAAGGTTCTATTACCAAGAAGCACATTGGTTGAAGTTTGAACTTTAGACCATGTGATCCTCATTTTCCCAAAGCCAAAGTGCGCTTCGAAAATTGTCAGTGTGTTAAACGCCATAGGGGAGAAATTAAAGCTACAATATGGCGTTATGTTCAATTCAATCAACCCAGTTGAAACCTCCGGTTTGTGTCATGGCTTGTTTCCGTGTTTTGGCTCTGTGTCTCTTGTGCCGCTGCGGCGACTTGGCTGCGTCTGCTGTGGCAGACCACTCATACCCTGGTGCTGCTGGCAGGCGCCTTCCATCGTTAGCTGACGCGAGACCGGTGTGTGCGGTGGGCATGTGTGACCGTGACCCTGTGACCGCATGTTCTTGGGCCGCCGCCGGCTGCTGCTGGCAGGCGCCTCCCATCGTTAGCTGACGCGGGACCGGTGTGTGCGGTGGGCGTCCCGTGACCGCACGTTCTTGGGCCGCCGCCGGCCGGTGCCGCTGACGGCTGCCGTCGACGCCTGCTGCAGGTCAAGCTGGCGGTGCAGGTGCTGCTGCAGCACCACCTGGTGACGTTCGGTGTGGCTCGCACGGGGGCAGCCGACTACACCCTGCACCCGCAGCGGGTGCTGCTGCTGCTGAGATACTCCAGGTACGGCTGCTGAGCGGGCCGATCTCACACACCGGTCAAGGCCATCAGGCCTGCGATGACATGGCGTTTGTGGCATCTTTGTTTGTGTACGCGGGCATGATCTCGTGGAAAACTGCTTACGTTGTTTTCAAGGTCAGCTTGAGAAGACAGTGTCGTCTTTTGTGCATTGATGATTGACCCTTGGTAATCAGGACTGGATTTATGGTAATGGAGAAAAGGTGAAGAGTTTATTCACACAGATGATTGTAAATTTGCCATTATTTGGTATTTAAAACGTCATATTTGGTTTTGATTGAATAAGTCGTATTAAAGGTACATTTACTATTACTTATTATTAATTGAACTAAACTCGATAGACGCCCTGTCTACCAAAGAAACACGCCATCTGATCTGAGCGTCATTAGCTCAGTGCGCATGCTGATTGGGTGCCGTTATTTTCAAACATTGTCCTCTTGTCAGGTTCCTGCTGCTGATCAGGACGCGCTTCGGTAGTCAACAAGAGGTGCTGCTAGATGAGCTGTTGCGGCAAGGGCAGGACACCGCCTTCAACATCGTTGTTCGTGCTACCAAACGGATCAACGAATCTATGGAAGGTGATTGGCAGCTACGCACCCCCGGTCTGCGCTTGCCGTAACGCATGGACCCAACGTGGATGGTAGCGGTTTCGTCGGTATCCTGGTAACTAGCATTGCTTGGCCTCAGGTGGGGTCCACAATCCCCCCCCCCCCCCCCTGAAGGCTGTCCGTATAGACCCTTCGGTACATCGACCGGCCCTTTGTGCCGGTCCATGACGGACGCCGCGGTACTCTCCATCTGCAGTCTGCAGCTTTGCTGTTTGCAATGCTGCAGTGTGCATTTGGCCAATGCAAAGCACATGCAGCATGGTTTGATCAGGGGCTAGTCATCTCGGGCAAGTCTGGTCGGATCCATTGCAGCGCCGATGAGCACAGTGTCGTGGCACGCGATGGCCTACTGCTTATGGTTGCTGGCGGGGATGGCCTCCCTGTCTTTTCTTGTCTCTGGCTGCTTTGCTATGAAAGTTGTGCTTCAATTTTTATGTTGAGATGTTATTCGTGGTCGTGGGCCATCTTATGTAGATCGTTGTTTTGCATCCCCATGTGTGATCTTCAGTCCCATCTCCCCCCCCCCCCCCTCCCTGTCACCTCTCCCGGGAGCGTCCTGACACGGTCGCCTGTGTCCGTGCTGTGTCGGATCGCTCCACCACCGCCGCTGACGTCCACGCTCGCCGCTGGCGGCTGGAGGTGTTGCGCTCTCTCCACTGAAGGTGTCGGCCTGCGCTCCCGCAGAGGGCGGCAAGGCCGTGCCGGCAGCAACCATCCGAGACAAATTCCTCGAGATGGTTCGCGGCCAGTACTTCCAGCGCTGCGCCACGGTGGCACCGCCTGCCGACGCGACTGCAGCGCCACCTGCAGACGCGACGGTGGCGCCGCCCGCGGAGGGCGTGCCGCAGTTGCTGGAGGTGGAAGGCGAGCGGGCTTTCGCGCCGCCGCAGCTGGACATGGGGGTCGTGCAGCGGGCCGTGGACGGAAAGCCTGGCAGGCCGCCGCCACCCGACCCGGTCAGGTGGCGGGTCAACTTCTCCCGGCTGGACGAGGAGTTCAGGTCAGTATCAAACCTGTGGCACATGGCCTTTGAACTGTCCACAGCAATATAGCGTCACTCGGTCTTACTCTGGAGTTTGTTTGGATGTGTTCAAGCCTTCATTTGGGTGTGAGATGCTCCTAGTTCATATATGAATGTCATGCAGTACCCATTACGCTGCGGAACGTAGTGCGGTGCGTGATGCTAGATGGCTTTTCATTCATTATGGTCTGATGAAGCGGCTGCCTCTCTAGGTGCCTGGTCGACATCGCTGTTGCTCATGTCTCGTCACTTGGCCGGGGTTGGGTGGCGACCCTCACTGGGCCCCGCCTGCCAGGGACCAGCTGGTGCTGCACTCGGTGTCGCGCACGTGCGGCGAGCCGGCGGCGGACGTGATGCGTCACCTGATGGCGCTGGCGGCGCAGGCGAGTCCCGCCTGGGCACCCACCTCCAACCCGGTGTCGCTGACCGAGCTGAAGGACCGGCTGGCGCGGCTGGCCGGCACCGTGCACGCTGACGCCGTCAGCTACAGCGAGCAGTACGTCCGCATCATGAGTGAGTGAGGCGTGGGGCTGCCGCGTGAGCGCCGGCCGCCACAGGGCGGTGACGGCCGGGCGGCGTGAGGAACGCTTTTGCATTCCAGTGCGGGGAGGATAGTATTGCTACATCAGGGAGAGAACGCCCTGTCGGAACTGCGCGTGAGCCAATGAACGCCCCACTCCCCCCTCCGCTGCTGATGCCAGGCAGTGGGATACCTCGCCGCTGACCAGGAGACATGGACCGGACTTAGGGCCTTTCCTTGCCGCTTTTTTTGCTACGAAATGACACGTCTGCTTCATGATGGATCATGGGAGACGCGTATCGCGCGGGTCGCCCCGGACCTGCACGTATTCGCCCTGCGCACCTCTGACGTCCCGCCCGTGTCGCAGGCGAGGGCGAGACGCCCTATCTGTCCCGCTACGGCGACGCCGGCGGCGGCCAGTACGTGCTCAACATGAAGCGCATCCTCCAGAACTTTGGCTGGGCCGTGGCCGAGAACGTGGTGCAGGAGCGGTTTGGCTCGCGCGCCGGCCGCATCTTCCGGTGAGCTCCCACGAGACTGGTGCCGTGGCCGTGGGGTGCAGTTCCGGCGTGACTCGACCGGAGGCGCCGCGCGCGTGTGCTGCCGGCACCTGGGGCCCGACATGTGTGTGTGTGTGTGTCACTGTGTAGCAGCAGGGCTGCTGCGAATGTGCCTTTTCTCATAACACATGAACGCCAAATGTCCACCGCGGTCGTTGCGCCCGTAAACTCCAACACACAACAACAAATTTCTCATAACACAACATAGCCAGCCCGCTGGTGTCAAGGTGTCATAGGCTGTACCCAAGGAATTTCTGCATGGCTGCCTTGGCCAGGAGAGCGCGGCTGGTTCGGAGTCGTGGCTGGCTCGACCGATGTGAGCTGCGGCTGGAGAGTGTGCACGCACGCCTCTGACGCTCGGCCTGCCGGCCGTGGACACTGCCGCCGCGCGGCATGAGCCGGACACATGCCGACTCTGTGCCTGACTCGCCCTCCTTGTCCCCCACACCCACCCCCGCCGCCGCAGCCTCATCCGGGCCAAGCGGTACGTGGAGCAGGACAAGATCCACGAGTGGGCCATGATCCCGCCCAAGGAGGCCAAGCTGCTGACCTACCAGCTGCACCGGGCCACGTTCGTCAACGTGTGTGACCTGCGGAAGCCGGGCCAGCAGGTGACGCCCGGCCGCGTCGTCATCCTCTTTCACCTGGACGCCAACCACGTGAGTGAGCCGAAACCTGCCCGCCCGCCGGTCCGTCCAACCATCCACCCGCTCGTTCTCTTGTGCACCGGCGTGGTTCTCGCGGTCCGTCCTCCCTGTTCCGTCCAGTCGATATTTGTCTCCCTTTTGCCACCTCTGCTCCCCCCCCCCCTTTCCCTGCATAAAGCGGCATGACTCCCTGGGGTGCGGGCGATCGAGACGGCTTTGTCACGTGGTTAGTGGTGTCCGGGGACCGGCAGGCTGCATTGTGGCGGTTGCGCGGGGCGTCCGCCAGGTCGGACAGCACGGGGCCGTTTGGCACACCGAGACCACCCCGCTCTTACACGCTTTGTTTCTCAATTACCAAGAGGTAAGTAATAACAATGTTGCTACAGCATGATTCCCTGATTCCATAGCGACAGCCTCATCCTCATGAACGGAGGCAGAGACACGCGCCACGTTTCATAGAAACTAACCATCTTCGTTCGCGATATCTTTCCAAGCAAAACGTAGCATACCCGGCGACATATCATCAGTGAATAATCGTCGCGCCCGGATCCATTCCAGCCCACCCATCCGTCCAGTACATTTGATGATTGCACATGCCTGCACTGCTAGCCCCATTAGTCACCCAGTGGGATGTTTTGGCCGCGCCACAGTCGCTGCCGACGCCGGCAGCGGCTTATGATGCCTGGTGGCGAACGTACCTCACCAGGCGGCCCGGCCCGCTGGCCCGGCCCGCTGGCCCGGCCCGGCCCGGCCCGGCCCGCGTGGGCTCATTACGGCAGTGCGGGGTCGGAACGCCCCGCAGGTACTGGCCTCGCGCAAGGTCGGCAGAGGCGCAGCCAGAATTTGCTACACGGGGTCTGCCGTGATTTGCGAAAGGGGGCTGAGGCTAATTTTTTGTGACCGATTTCCAGCCCCATTGACGGTACGTAAGCATTGGGAACGGACTAACAGACCCTACTAACGTCAATAGATGCGGTACCCAGCGTGCTCATGATGTATCAGTGTTGGTTTGTCCTGGGGCCTTGAGCAGTTAGTTCAGCTGCATAACGTGCATGTTAGCTCGGCTATCCGCTAGTCTAGTATAAGTTACGGCTGCTGGGCTCTACATGCCGTTCTCCATGATAGTACCTGAAATTTAAAACTAAAATCAATTTTCTGATCGCCGAATTCCGGAACTATATTCAGAAGTGTCGTCCTGAAAAATTGCGCTCGAGCCTGACCAGTGGGGAGGGTGTAAAGCCCCGCGAGCCCCTACCCCAACCGCGCCAGCGGAAGCCGGGGCAGCAGGCGGGGTCGCCCACGCCGAGTGGCCCTAGGACGGCGGGGATACCGAGCCATGGGCAGGAATGACGGCTGCGAGGGGTCGAGTGTCTCATATAGGCTTTGTTGTGGGAGGGGGAAGGACGGACATGTTTTTCTGCTTTCTTCTTTTGCCACCCTTCCGCTTGAAAACCAGTGAGTGTTCTGTGTTTGTCTCGTTTTGTTCTGTCGCTGTGGGTTGTAGGTATGTCCGTAGGTATGTGTGTGTGCATATATTATAGCACATACAGGCACATTCTGGCTCTGTATGCACTCGTGTCCACCTAATAAAGGTAACGAGGTCGGTGCATGCAGCCTAGAACTATCGCGACCGATGCGCAGTTGTTTTTATATTTGGTGGTGCGGCACGGGCCACCCGCAATTGACAACGCTGAAAAGGAGTATGCCACCTTTTTGTACTTCTCACTTATTTTAAAATCAGACGCGTATGATTTGATCAGCAATACCAATTTTCTCGAAATCCTTGTGAATAGCTTATAATTTGTATTTGAAGTAGTCGGCCCTGCGGGAGAAGTCTTATTTGCCTTCATGCTCACCGCTATGAAAGTATTGCATTTAATCTGCCTTGCTTTTTCCACTTATGTGTCCGTAATATTTGCAACACTTATTTATCAAAATGTTTGGGTACTAAATGCTACGAAAGTTTGAAATACTCTTTCGACGAAAAATATGCGTCATGGCGCTATTATTTCGTGAATTCAACAAAACGTTTTACTATGGCTTTGATTTCTTCCCTATGGCGGTTCCCATAGTGGCTCTTTTCGAGGAGCACTTTGGCTTTGGGAATGGAAGTATCACATGGTCCATGGTGATGCACCAATTCGAACTTCAACCACTGCGCTTCTTGGTAACAGGCCCTTGCCGCCGCTGGGTCAATCATGAGCGCTCTTACATTCGCACCAGCAGAGGTGCAACGGCGGTTGCCATGACATCGGCGGTGGCGACTGCAAGGAAGAAGTGTAGTGCTGTACAAAGCGTGGACAGTGTAATTTAGACTCGAAGATAATTTAGATTGATATCCTTGTACCTTGACGGTGCTGTTATGTTGCTACTCAGAGTTATTGTAAGATGTAGCTGCTCCTAACGCTCCACCAGGACATTTTTTGGAAATATGTACCAAATCCCCCACATTTGTATGGAGCTTTGAACCTAAGGTCGTCTTGAAGACGGCTTGGTGCACCTCACAGCCTTGTCCTTAAGACCTAAACCTATCTAGTTTCTGACCTACGCACCCGCAAACATGCACAGGCCGCTTCAGGGTGACTATGTCAGTCACCGAGGCATCCGTGACGCCATGGGAACTTCATTAAAACACTGCCATTTCATTAGCCATGGGGCGATCAAGGTCAAGGAAAATGAAATTGTCGAATTGGTCATATCGGGGGGGGGGGGGGCTGCGCGTATATACCGTCCAGAACGGAGGGCGGTTACGCACCGGGCTCGTACACCCTCCAAAACGGAGGGCGCTTACGCACCGGGCTCATACACCCTCCAGAACGGAAGGCGGTTACGCACCGGGCTTATGCACCCTCCAAAAATATTTCAGATGGTTGTACGTGTCAAGCGTACGCGAATCGTCAGCCTTAGAGGGAGGCAAGTGCAAACAAGCAGAATCCCGTGCGAAAAGTCACCTCTATGCGTGGTAGGCATGAAACGATCACGAAATCCATCAACTCACTATAAACCAGTCATATTTTGATCAATAGATGCTCAGGGGCTCTTTACGTGGGTATCGGTTGACCTAACACACTTGCGATATGTCCATGGGTCCTCTTCATTGGTCAAAGGCGTTTCCAATTCTCTGTCACTTGCTTAGGGGCCTACACTCTTGTCGGGGGTCCATCTGATGGCCTGCCTGGGCACACTCAGTCGTTCGAGGACCGTCTACGCTGGGTTTTTTGGTACTTCTGTTTTGAATGGGGGAGGGCCTATGTTTCTGTGGGGGGGGGGGGCTACCTGATAACCTGCTCGGGCACATTCGATCGTTCGGGGGGGGGGGTCTATATTGGGCCTTGGACACGTGCTATCTGAATGGGCCCTACGCACTGGTCGGGGGCCCCTCTGTTCGCCTCCCCAGCCACACTGGATTGCTGGTGGGCCCTGCACATTGGTTCTTGGTGTTTGAATTTGGGGCCCTCTGCCCCTACCTGGGTCATCTGATAACCTGTTCGGGCACCGTTCCATCTTTCAGGGCCCTCCGCACGGGGCTTCAGGTTCTTCTTAATTGAATGGAGGGCCTTAAGCTCCTGTCGGGGCCCCCATCTGATAAGCTGCCCGCGCCCATTCAATCGTGGGGACCTCTACGTCTGATTTTGGGTACTTTCCTTTCTATTGGAGTGCCCTCCGCTCTCTTAAGAGGCCCTATCTGTTAACCTGCTCTGGCGCACTCGTTAATTCGGGGCCCTCTATGTCATGCCATGGGTAATTCATATATTTACGGAAGGCCCTACGTTCTTTCCGGAGCCCCATCTGTTAACCTGTTCAGGCACGCTCGAATATCTCGGGCCCTCCACATTGTGTCTGGGGTATTTCTATCTGAATGGAGGGACCTACGCACTTGTCGGGGACGCCATCTGTTCGCCGCTTCGGCCACACTAGATTGTTCGGGGCCCTATATATTGGGCCTTGGTGTTTAAGTTTAGGGCCCTACTCCTGTGTGGGTCACTTGATAATCTGCTCGGGTATACTCCATCTTTCGGGGTCCTCCGTACTGGGTTTTGGGTACTTTTTATTTGATTAAAGGGCCCTGCGCTCTTGTCGGGCTCCTTCTGATACGCTACTCGGGCACATTCCATCATTCTGGGGCCATTTATTTAGGATCGTTATTTCTTCCCAATCGAATGGAGGACCTTTGGCTCTTGTTGGGAGCCCTATTTTTAACCTGCTCGGGCACGCTCGATCAATCGGGGGCCCTCTACATTGGGTCTTACGTATTTCCTATTTGAATTGAAGGCCCTACGCTTTCACCGGGCCCTACATGTTAACTTGCTCTGATACTGGGTCTTTCGAGGGTCCTCTGCATTGGGTCTTAAATATTTCCTATTTGAATGGAGGACCTTACGCTCTTTTTGGGAGCCTTGTCTGTTAACCTGCTCGGGCAAACTCGATCATCCGGGGGCCCTCTACATTGGGTCTTGAATATTTCCTATTTGAATGGAGGGCCCCAAACTCTTGACGGAGTCCTTGTATGTTACCCTGTTCTGGCGCACTCGATCGTTCAGAGCCCTACACATTGCGTCGTGAGTATGTCTTATTTGAATGGATGGCCCTTTGTTCTTGGCGGGTCCCATTTATT
>NW_023596942.1:0-6016 GCF_011947565.3 Pollicipes pollicipes | reverse complement strand
GTGACCGCCGGCAGTTCCAGGAGGGCCTCTGCACATGTGCTCTGTGCTCATGTCCGGGAATGAGTCATGCACCGCCGGCTCGTGCCGGGGCGCCGACACGTACGGGCCGGGGAATCGTAAGCTAGCCAGTGGCGAATCAAGGATAGGAGGGAGGGGGGGGGGGGCAGGGGGCGGGGGCTGAAATCAACCCCGTAGTTGAGACGAAGGGGACCACCCAAATCTTGTTGGGGAAAAGGGCACCAAAATCTTCATGGGGATCCACATAACCTATTTTTAAGAAGTACTGAATATCAGGAGCACAACAACTGGCCACAAATCTTTATTTCGAAAGGTATCGAAAGAAACAAGGGCACCACTATGAAACCCAAACCCTCATTCTAAATGATGAATTGAATTTCAGAGCCATAACAACATGTTGAAATGCACAGCAATGTTGTGTCTTTCACTGACAAAATCTGGATTGGGGCCCATGCACTAGCAAAGGGTACCAAGGGCTTGCTTTCGGGGCATATCTTTCTCAAGATGCGCTGTATCACAGCGGACCACTTAAAGGCCCCGAAACCAGCATTTCAAAAGGGTCCCATATCTAGTGAGACCAAATTTCTGTGATTTTCACCTTGTCAAAATTCTCAATTCCATCATTCCATGACAGGCACCAAAACCTTCATTTCCGGGCAAACTAGGCTCATTTCCCAGAGGCAAGCAATTTCATGAGCACCACAAATTAGGGATGGATCTAGAGGAGAGCGGGCGTTTGGAGACCTGCCGCTTAGCCCCATGGTTCTGGGGTGTTCAACGAATCACCAAGATTTAATGTGAAAAATACACTAAAACCATCATTTTGTAACCGAATCATCCATTATGCTCATGGGGCACGTAGTTCGGGGCACCAAAAGGGGCCCCGAAATTTTCATTTTCGGGTCATCAAATTCCAGGGGCGCCGCAATGTTTGTGACGCGCCCTTGACGCAATTCTGAGTCGGTCTTCTGTATCCCTGAAAATGACCAAACTAGTCTCTGAGGCAGCATGCCAAATGGATTTCTTAAAGCATGTGTAAAGTATTCACCCTCAGTGCGTCGTTTTTTCTCCCGTCCGTGATTGCTGTCGGTGCTGCCCGAGGTCGACGGCGCGACCAATGGAACCGCATAATGTCGGGCGTCGGCGGCCCTTCTCCTAGAAGGGGGGAGCGCACATGATTGAAACTTTTTTATACACTGCTCTTCCGTTCAGGGATTCTGCAGGTCCGATGAAGTAGCTTAGTGGCAAGGGTTGGGCATAATGCAAATGTTTTTACGCGGCTTCCATCTACGCTGACGTTCAATCCACGGCCCTATACATCATTAAAGGCCAAAATCTGGGGACGTTCTGGGAGGGAGGGGGTCTCAGAGTCCAGGGGACACCAACATAAAGTGTGACGTAACTAAAACGTGACAACATTAAACCCTTTTTGACGAAATCCTGGACCCGTCCCTGCAATCAGTCACCTCAGTGGCACCGGGAGCACCCGACGCGAGCGCCTCTGCACCTTTCACCAGCATGCATGAGAGGGCCAGCATAGCTCCAGCGGAGGGGCGTGGGACCGCGAGCACTCCTCTCATATCATACAAAGAAAACCACCCACGCCAGACAGCCTGTATAAAAGCGCGCCTCGGGCGACGGCCCCCAGTCGACCGAGGCGCCGGACTTTCCGCTCAGATCGGGTTCAGTTATTTTGAGAGCCAGCCGGCCGTAACGCGGCTGCCTTCGCCTGCAAACGAACACTGCCGCGAAACTGGCAGACTTGAAACGCAGCTCTGGGCCACTGTCGGTCGATCCCTTCACTCCTCGCGACAACAGGTACTTAGCAGTTAGTGTATCTAAACGAGTAGCCTAGTCAGGCAGCAAACAAATAATTATTCTGTTGCATCGTGGTCAACGATTTGACAAGAGAACACTACGTTGCTGAGCTGCCTGTGATCGTGTAGTGACTGACTAGGTAGTAGCGAAACTGGGTACTGAGCCCTGTTGTAAGAGTTGAGTTGCTGCTCATGGGATAAAGTCGTACACGTAACTTCCAAAAAGCAAAACTTGATTACAGGTGGTGCGTAACTTGTATTCTGCGTATGGCGATGGAGCAGGTGCGCTGTGTGTGTTGCACTAAGCTTGCATTTTGAGTGTCGTAGTCACCCTGTTTTATTATAGCGTAGGAACAAGCCACACAATAAGAAAATAGATGTGTGGACACTAGCATCCATGCTCGGAACCGCAGGCACGCGAGACCAAAAACGGCTCATCAGCCGTAAGAGCGGATCGTGCACCACATCGCACTCAGTGCCCTCCAGTACGAAGCAAGAATCGATCAATTTCATTTTAGAAAAGGACATAGCTATCAGCTGATCTTTACGGCTGACACAGCGATCAAAAGGCAACATGTAACACCTTTTGGACTACCAACTGAAACGGCTTGGTGATGAAGCTGACAGATACTCGGTATGTAGCGATCCGCGCAAACGCAGTGAGCTCATTGACGATGCTCTCCCACACATCCTTGCGGTGTCAGTAGACACTGTAATGAACGTTAAATATTTATTTGATTTCCACGAGCTGTGTCGTCCAGGTACATCCAACAACATGCCGATAGCGAGGCTATAGCTGACGTTTGAAACAGTTTTAGTATGGTCACGTCAAGGCCAATGCACGTGAAACGCAAAGATCGTATTTTAGCCCGGGGAAACGGCGCTGAGCACGCACGCATGCTATACGTGCGACGACTGCAGAGTGCACGAAAGGCATCTCAACAGTGATGTGTGCTGCACAGGGGCGTGTGCTGACATCTCTGGCCGGGCGGTAACGCCTGCGAGTGGCGTCCAAGGGCGCAGAGCGGGGCCAGGGCAGCGCACACCGCCGGCGACATTGTCACACGGTCCACCGACGAGGACCTATTTACCCCGCTTCTCCGAAGTCCAGTCGAGTTTCCTCTGAAGACATAGCGATGCCGCTTTGAGCCCTTGGCCTTCACGACTTGAGCTGTTGATGAATTGTGCCGACCTGCTGGTGACCTGGCCTGACCTGCAGGTCCGCTAGCTTGAACCCCTGGCTCCTGCTGCTCTGAGAATGGTGACCAATGCTGTTTTCCGCACCAACGTCCACGACAGCGTCAATAGCCGCCTTCCCCACCGTCTTTGCAAGGCCTCCGGCTTTTGCCAGGGTGGACGTGTCTCCGATGCTTGCAGAGGCGCCTATACTCTTTGGAAGACTTACTGGGACGACGAGACGTCGTGACACTGAAGCAAAAAGTCTCACAAACAATTAAATGTCGATAAAGCTCGGCCAACGTCGCAATTACAGGTCGATAAAGCTCGGCCAACGTCGCAATTACAGGTCGATAAAGCTCGGCCAACGTCGCAATTACAGGTCGATAAAGCTCGGCCAACGTCGCAAGTTTCAAAAAAGTTATCTTCATCGCGTTTTGAATGAATATGAATAGAGTTGTGCAGCTTTGAGATTGAGACACACGTGATAGCATTCCCCTCACAACCGCAAGGTTTTGCGAACATCTCGTTCATATGATTGTGGTATACTCATCTGTCATGGTGGTGAAACCGTTTGCCTCGGCTGATCATAAAGTCAGTAAGCACCATAAAGGAAACCAGAGGAAATCGATCCACGTCAGCAGCGTGGATCATTCTCCCGGGTCGAATGCGACTCGTATACCATATTAAGCTGGATGCAGATCAATGGAGATGTACTAATGAAATTGTTAGAGTATATGCTACTTGACGACGCATGCAATAAATCACCATCATCGTTATGAACATTGTTATCAGAACACCTCTGGAATTATCGGTCAACGAACGTTTGATCTCGAGCCTTAGCTACTTAGCCACTTAGCCACTTACCTCGAGTTCCCCGACTTCTCCACTTCCAGCAGAGAGAACGCGACATTAAGATGCACAATATGATACAGCTCAGGTAGATTTTCATGACTACGCTGAGCCTGACTTGGGCGGTCGCGGGACGGTTGGTCGTTGAACGGCTGCTGGCCGGTGCAGTGACTGTATCGTCAGACTGAGGGTGGCCCTCCGCTTATATACGTGTCGCCAAGTGGTTCGCTTTCTGATAGCGCAAATGATGCATGCAATCTGAACACTTCCAGGTCATATGGTGAGCCACCCTGCTATCAAGACGCAGCCGTTTGCTGTGGTGGTCGTGTCGGCCGCAGTATCGATGTTAGGGCAAAATATCGTAGGGCAAAAGTTTGCATAGAATAACAGGATGAGTACGAGGCTGTTTAGCCTCTGTATCAAAAAGGTGGTTTGAATCGGTTAGGATCAGCGATAGTTTAGTCGAGTCATGTTGGTAGAAATACATTGCAGGTCACTATTCAAACGGCGAAGAGCGCTTGAGGCAAAACAAATCGCGTTTCGTAGCGTGAAAATATTTAACTACACGCCGGAATATTATCTTTTCTTTGATGAGCATGCTATTTTTCATTAATTGAAAGATGCATTTGGCAAAACATTCGTGGCTGAAGGAGGTGCCTGAATTTGTATTGGTCGAAAACCGAGATCGCACGAGAGCTCCGTTACCCATCAGGCAACGGCGTGTAAAGTTGCTCGAAGCGATTAATCCTCAGCCGTTGCCCTAATCTTTCAAAACAGAAATTGGCGCAATTGAAGTCGGGGTATAAGACAACCCCAAACTGTTACTTCCAGCGAGATACAAAACATGAGATGTTATTTTGGTCATTTCACCTTGTCTATCGTGGAATCGGCTATTACAAAGCGTAGCCATCGACAAGCGCCGGGGGAGAGTTCATTTGACCCCATCCTTAAAAAAACAAAATGCGAAGGGTGCTTTGTACATTACAATTACTTTGTACAACTTGCTCTAAATCCCATCCACCAATGGTATGACCGGTGGGGGGTCCTGAGATTTCACCGCTAAAATCAGCAGCACTTAGTTTTCTAGACAGCACGTAATTGTTGCGCTTTGAGCCCCTTTGAAGCTGCATGGTCAACCTGCCCCACTTGTCACCCAATTTAAGTATCTTGGGATCACCCTGGGTCGCCAAGTTACTTTCTCGCCCATTTTGCCGAACTAAAACGTGTGTATGTGTGTCTCATGTTTTACTTTGCAGCTGCTGCCGGACGAAACTAGCCCGTTTAGCGTACTTTCGAGCGTGTTTTTCTTGCATTGACACCGGACAGCATTAACCGGTTTAACGTAACGTATCTTACCCCTGTCTCTTGCTTTGCGCCGGATAGTACAAGCCGGCTTAACGTAGCTTTTTGCCTGGCCTTAACCCAGAAGTAGGTTCCCCAGTCCCGGCTATGACTTAAGGTCGCCGGGACAAGCAAAGCTCGTGGTTGACGCGTGCAGCCTGCCCCGGATGAGCAGGTGTCGCGAGGATGCAGGATGAAGCGAGATAGAGGATAAGAGGAAAGAGTGCTTAGTTCATGCTTAATGCATTTTAAGAGTAGCTGGAGTGCTGAGCTTGTGCTGAATGTATTTTTGACCGCTGACAGATATTGAGTATCATAAACATTAGCACTTGACGTAACAATGAAAGACCATCATCTCCTGGTCTTCCGGCATTGCAAGTTCGATGTTCTTATGTTAGATTAACGACCGTAACCCGTGTGGACGGCGTGTGGATGTCTGGAGCACATGTGCCTTTCATGACAACTTACCATCAGTAAATTGCCATTATGCACACTGCTATCCTTTCTTCGACGTGTTTTACTTGCTCTGGTTTGTCAGGGCTTGAGCAACAACATTTGTATTAATCTGATACCAGAACACTTACTAACACATGCCTGAATCACTATAACAACAATAGGCTAATGACTGACAAACACTTTGATTTCGATTCCATTAGAGATTTTATTTCACTGGAGTCATTAGCCGGGAGTTCGGAGCGATTACACAAAACCCTTGGAATCGAAATATAAAATCGGTTACTGTTCGGAGAACGGGCTGCCCGAACTTGAAATGAGAATGAATGCAGAGTCGACGTACATTGCTTTGCTGAAGA
>NW_023596941.1:0-1459 GCF_011947565.3 Pollicipes pollicipes | reverse complement strand
GGTAAGACAGGATGAGGCGAAGTAAGGCCTTTTTAGGTTAGGCATAGTTGGCTACTTTCAAGGAAATAGGCATTGGTATTTTGTAAGAAACAGTGGCAAAATGTTTGTTTTCCCTGACCCCATTTTAACAGCAGCCAGAGGCATGTCTGTTGTGTTTGACTTGGTGATGGGCTGGTGTGTATGAGTCAAAGGTTTTTTTGTTTGAGCGTTTCATGCTTGTTGAATTTTCTGTTCATACTTTGTTATTGACCTACTGTGCCTTCTTGTGTATTAAAAGTGCTGTGGAAGGTAAGTGCAAAGTGCGGTGCAAAATTATTGGTGTTAACAATTTGTTATGTTTATTACACTGCCATAAAATTACTATGTTTTAATGTATTCTGTGTCACTTTAATGGCCTAAGATGTTCAAAAAACCAAATAATTCTGTCAGGATTCTGATATTGCGTCCATGCCAACTTAAAATAGATGTCTTTGTTTGCCGAAGCATCAGTCGCGAGCTGATAAGTTCCCTCTTCTTTTAACCGATTTTTTCACTCCCGCACGGTCTTTTTGCGATGAAATTTTTCACTCCCACCCTCGTTCAAAAGATTCTAGCTCCCTGGAACAGGGCCTCCGCAGCCGCGCGCGGGAGGCGCCGCCGCAAAACACCCCGCCGCGGACCCTCAGAGCACCGCGCGTCCGGTTTTCGGCCCCCGGGGCATTCGCGTCCCGCCTCTCTCCGCCGACCAATGGTAGCGCGAGGCGCCCTCTGTAGCCAGCGTGCGTGAAGGTCGCGGAGCGGGTCTCCTCCGTATAAAAGACCGCTTGGAAGAAGGACGGTATCTTCACATCGGTTCCTGCTACAGCCCGTGTCCGTCTCGCAAGCTGCAGTGATGAACTTCAAGTTGCTGGTAAGTGATCTCGCGAGGTGACGGAGTCTGCCTGTCCGGCTGTGAAAAGCACGCTTCCATTGGGATCAAATGCACATTGTCTTAGCCTTGACGACCTGACCTCTTGGAGGTCATAAGTAATCGCATTCAGTAAGAAAAACTTGGTGACTCTCTAATTCATGAGGCCTTCTTTGTGGTCTGAAGTATGCCCTGCATAACCTTACCAAGCGGGACTAGTACTCTTACTAAGTGTGCTTGGATGCCTGCCGTAGCCACCTGAAGCGTGTGTTGGGTTTGTTTGTCAGCCAGTAAGACTGCGTTTTGCGCACAATGTGCCTTCTTCCACTTGTACTTCGATAGTTTAAGTCCGTTTTTGCCCGCCCAAAAGCTGTCTCACCTTGGTTGGCGCAGTCGTCGCGAACATCTGGTTTTGAACATGACTTTAGCCCGGCAGACGATTGCACGCAACGGTCACAGCTGAGCGAACGTATACACACAGGGGGCAAAGCTGAGCGGACGACTGCACAGAGGGGCACAGCTTAGCTGATGGCTGCACACAAGGGCCGCAAACCGCAAACAGCAACCAACCTT
>NW_023596940.1:0-31704 GCF_011947565.3 Pollicipes pollicipes | reverse complement strand
CCTCAGTAAATCTGTACCAGGTACAGATTAAACGACGACAGAAGCACATGTTGGTAATACAAATGACTGAAGTCTAGGTTTCTGTAAGTTTTCTGAACTCTAAGGCTAAGCACATGACTGAACTCTAAGTTTCAAGCCGTGCTTGTGATCCCCAGTGGAGACCGTCCCGACTCGCAGAGACCAGTTGCGACCACGTCCCTGCAATGGCTGACAATGCTGGCTCGATAGCCGGGGTTGCACCAGTACATTCTGGTATGCTGGAGGTCGATAACTAGGCACAAAACCTCTGAAATCACACAGCTAACGAGTCTCTTCCGATCTCCTCAGCTAACGAGGCGAAGCCAATCAACACGATGGCAGCGTGTTAACGAATTGGCTCTACACTCACGCAGAACACAATCGTCGATACCGTCGACACCCACTCGGCGGCGTGATTGCGACGGTCGACAAGGTTACCGCGCTGTTGTCCGGACCGAGCCGAGCCACCACGGCGGCGTATGAGCTCAATAGCGACAGCCGCCGACGGCAAATCAATTAGCGCCATCGTTCGCGGCCGGCGCGCGCAGTCCTCGCCCGGCATCAGCAGCCCAAAAAGGCAGGCGTCACCACAAGGCCGGGGCGGCGGCCACCTCAGCCGGCCCCCGCCCGCTGCGGTGCGCGCCGACCCGCGACCGGCTCCAGGCGCACCGCCGCACACCGATCGGGCCGACTCGAGTCTCTCGCCATTTGCTGGCTGACCTCTTGCTCAACGTCGGTCCGGGTGCAATTGCCATCGTGCGCAAGACGTTCGCGGGGAGGGGAGGGGCGTCACGCAGCCCGCTGCGCGCCTATCCCTTCCAAATCTAGCAGCTGGATGACCCAAGCGGCGGCAGGCGGACTCAATCAACGCCGGACACCCCGCCACCGGCGGGAGGCGAACGACGCCCGGCCCGGCCGGCGGACCGCCGCCGCACGGGCCGACCGACTCGCCGTCTGCGGCCCGGTCGGCGTCCGGGGGGCGGCCCGTCCTGCCACGGCCAGGCCAGAGCCCTGCGTACGGCGCACCCAGGTCCACCTGCGGGGGAGGACGCCTGGCACGCGGCGACAGTGACGCCTCTGCTGCCGGCGGCCGGCTGATGAGAGCCGAAGAGTACGGCTTCTGACCGGCGCCGTCTCCGCGGCCCGTCTCAGCGGCCGGCCCCGCCCGTCTGGCGCCCGCTCGGCGCAAATCGCGCGCTAAACGGGCGCCAGGCCGCTGGCGCGGAGCGGCCTGGCGCTGATGTGAAGCTGATGTCCGTAACAGGGCGCACGTGCGCGCCGCGCCGGCGGGCCGGACTGGCCGGCACCGCTCGGCTCCCCAATAGAAACCCCGCCGGCATCGCGCAAATGGCCGACGTGCGGGCCGGAGGCCCCACTCGGACCACGTTTTCGGCAGGAGCCCACCCGGCCGGGCCCGGGTCGGCCGGGCCTGAGGGGCGGGGCGGAGGCGCATCGATTCTGGCGGCCCGATCCGGTCCAGATTTCGCGGAGTAGGGCGTTGTCGCACCCTGACACACGCGCAGATGCCACACGCTGACGCCGCTGACAAGCGATTACCGAAATATCACATATCGCTTCAGGGAGGGCCACAGAGAGCACGAGGCCTAGCCCCCTCCCCCTCCCCCCCCGCTCCCATCATCAACTTCAAGGCAAGCACATATTGCATGGCAAACAGGCGAACAGATATCAAGTGATCCTAAGCCATATTGACAGGGGACAAGTCGCGACAAACATACGTATGAACATGGGAATGGGCCGTCACCCGGGCAAACACAATGAAGACCATCGCACAAACAGAGAGACAGTAAGACACGTACACAGACAAGCACCCAAACAAATACCGGCATGCAGACAAACACTACAACGAACTCTTAAGACAGACAGACAGACCGACAGACAAGAGACAGACAGACAGACAGACAGACAGACAGACAGACAGACAGACAGACAGACACAGACAGACAGACAGACAGACAGACAGACAAACAGAGAGAGGGAGCAGCGTGCGGCGGCGTACCTGAGCGGGTCGGGTGGCAGCGGGCCGGTGGCCGCTGGATGCGGGGTCGGGGCACGCGGAACATGGCCGGCTGGCGGCGCCTTCGGCCGAGCCCCCATCGACTGGCCGGTGAGCGGCGGCCCGGCCACGGCATCGACACAATCGATACGGCCCCCGGCGGCCGGACCATGCACAACACGGCCGCCCGATCCGCCGCGACCCCCGGGCCGGGCCGGGCCGGCGCCTCAGCGCGAGCCACCGGCCCTTGGGGAGCGTCCCGAGGCGCTCCTCCGCGGGGAGAGGCCGCGCGGCTCCGCCCGCGAGCCGTCCCCACGGGCAAGCGCTGGTGACCCGCGTTTCGCCCCCCCCCCCCCTCCCACCCGGGTCACGGCGCCAGGTCACGGGCCTCCAGCGGGCCCTCTGGTGACCACGGCGACGCGTTTGTCCCGCGGGGACCAGGTGCGCCGCTCCGAGCCGGCCGCCCCCGCTCGGCACCGCCCGCGCTAAGCGACATCTAATGAGGCTTGCGGTGAGCATGCAGCATTGATACGCCGCGCGGACTTGTCGTTAGACTGCCAGCCATCGGCGGGGCCTCCATGGCGCCGCCTGGTCAGGCTGCAGTGGAGGCCCCGCGGCGCCGCCTGGTTAGGCCGCAGCGGAGGTCCCGCGGCGCCGCCTAGTTAGGCCGCAGTGGAGGCCCCGCGGTCGCCTGGTCAGGCTGCAGGGAGGTCCCGCGGCGCCGCCTGGTTAGGCCGCAGCGGAGGTCCGCGGCGCCGCCTGGTTAGGCCGCAGCGGAGGTCCCGCGGCGCCGCCTGGTTAGGCCGCAGCGGAGGTCCCGCGCGCCGCCTGGTTAGGCCGCAGCGGAGGTCCCGCGGCGCCGCCTGGTTAGGCCGCAGCGGAGGTCCCGCGGCGCCGCCTGGTTAGGCCGCAGCGGAGGTCCCGCGGCGCCGCCTGGTTAGGCCGCAGTGGAGGTCCCGCGGCGCCGCCTGGTTAGGCCGCAGCGGAGGTCCCGCGGCGCCGCCTGGTTAGGCCGCAGCGGAGGTCCCGCGGCGCCGCCTGGTCAGGCCGCAGCGGAGCCCCGGCGCCGCCTGGTCAGGCCGCAGCGGAGGTCCCGCGCGCCGCCTCTAGGCTGCAGTGGAGGTCCCGCGGCGCCGCCTGGTTAGGCCGCAGCGGAGGTCCCGCGGCGCCGCCTGGTTAGGCCGGAGCGGAGGCCCCGCGGCGCCGCCTGGTTAGGCCGGAGCGGGGCCCCGCGGCGCCGCCTGGTTAGGCCGCAGCGGAGGTCCCGCGGCGCCGCCTGGTTAGGCACAGCGGAGGTCCCGCGGCCATTCGGTCACCACACGGATGTCTCGGAAGCTGAAGCATGCAATCAGCCCTGAGTTGCGCAGTCGGGCTGCTGTCCTCCCAGTACCGGCGCGCAGCGACGCTATTGCATCAGAAGACCGCATCCTGCACCTTCCCAGTCTGACTGTAGTTGGGCGCCCAGTTATCCCTGGCAACAGCAGCAGAACTTGTAGGCCTCTCCTCCGGTGAAACCGTAGCTGCCGTGGGAACCTGGACAGACGGCTATATCTGGCGCGAGCAGTACATGCTTTCCGGCAGTCGGACGACGTAGACGAACCCCTCGCCATCCTCGCCGCTCTCTCCCCGCGGGAGAAGTATGTCATATCTGTGTGCGTCATTGCCTGTCATTGTCTCCGCGACGACAGCAGCGAGGATGGCGAGCGATTCGCCTAACGCCATCCGACTGCCGAAAGGCACGTACTGTGCGGGCTACGTATAGCCGCCTGCCCCGCTTGACATGACCCCTGCAGTGTCGCCTGGAGAGGGCGCTGCGCTTTCAGCGTTCCTGCGAGGGATGAGTGGGCGTGCGGCTACGGCCAAACTGGGGAGACCCTGCAGGCAGCGGCCTGCCAATGCGGCCTGTTTGCTGTGCGCCTGGAGTAGTCAGCTTAGTGGAAACCAGCGCGGGCCGGAGGGAAATGCCCTTGAACACGAGTGCGAACGTTTGTACTTTTCCGATAACTATTATCGTCAGCAGGTGAACCCTCTATACATGATGGTGATGTTCACCGGAGTTTTAGGTCTTGCCCACGTCGGACGTCATGTTGAGCCCATAACTTCATGTGGATGCCATGCATAACAACATGGATGCTAGATGTCTGTCCGCCGCTCGTCAGCAAAACCCCGGCACCGGCCGTGAACGGTACCGCACAGCGATCACATGGCGCTCTGCGGACCCTACCGCGTCTCGCCGTGTGCGCCGCCACCGGCGGCGGCGGCCGCCGCGCCTTTTTTAGAGTTAGCCCGGCCGGCGGCCGGCCCGGGCGGGCGCGCCGGCCGTCGGCGGCCGGGGTGGGGGAGGGGGAGGGGGCCACTCGGCGGCGCCAGCGTGTCGGTGTCGACGGAGCGGGGAGGCGCCGCCGCGACGGCCGGATACGCCCGGCATCCGCCGCCGGAGGCTGCCCGACCGGCAACGGCTGTCCCTCCGACGGGTCTGCCCGCAGAACCGTCTGCCAGCCCGACGGGTCTGGTTAGGACACGCTCTGCGGACCTGATGGTCTGGCGAGAGGACGCTCTGCCCCTGACGGTCTGGTTGGAACACGCTCTGCGGACCTTATGGTGTGGTCGGAACACGCTCTACGGACCTGATGGTCTGGTCAGGACACGCTCTGCGGTCCTGACGGTCCGGTCAGATGACGCTCTGCTGGCCTAATGGTCTGGTCAGAGGACCTGATGGTTCAGGTCACAGGACGTCCGCCCAAGACGGGCGCCGCCAGCAGCAGCAGCCACAATACCACTGAGCCTGTCCCGAGGACAGTGGCATCCTGAACGTCGGCGAGTCTGATCCTCGCGATGTCAGCCTCTTCGCGCAAGGTCCGCGAAGCACGCAGACCTCGCAGAGACGGCCGGCGGCCGGCTGACGTTCGATCGCTCTGAATAATCAACCATCCCTTTTAGGGAGTCGTGCCAGCGTGCCTGGTTATGGCCGAGTGCAAGCGCTTCCCACCCAATATCGGCCTACAGCTCCAATGACGCATTGATCGGTCGCTTGGAGCCGTGACGGCGACGGGGACGGCGACGGCGCACGCTAGCCGCACGGCCGCCGGCTCATCGCAACCCGCCAGAGGCCATCATAAAACGTCCATCATCATCGCCGGGCCGCGCGGCCGCCGGGCAGCACGCGCCGGCCATGCGGTGGCACCCGGGCTGCGACTGAGTGCGGTCGGGATCGGGCGCAGATCGAGGGCAGGGACGGTCACTGATCGGGCGCAGGGACGGCCGTTGATCAAGCACAGGGACGGCCGCTGATCGGGCGCAGGACGGCTGCCGATCGGGCACATGGACGGCCGCCGATCGGGCGCAGGGACGGCCGCCGATCGGGCGCAGGGACGGCTGCTGATCGGGCGCAGGGACGGCCGCCGATCGGGCGCAGGGACGGCTGCCGATCGGGCGCAGGGAGGCTGCTGATCGGGCGCAGGGACGGCTGCTGATCGGGCGCAGGGACGGCCGCCGATCGGGCGCAGGGACGGCCCCGATCGGGCGCAGGGACGGCTGCTGATCGGGCGCAGGGACGGCCGCCGATCGGGCGCAGGGACGGCTGCCGATCGGGCGCAGGGACGGCCCGCCGCCTCTCTGAGCAGGCGGCCGGGCACGCAGGGGATCGGCCGGCGACGCCGCTGACCTTTCTCACCCACGTTCACCGCTTTGATTGCAGCCGTTTGGGGATGGGCGCCGTCTCCAACGGTGTCGGTGTCATCCGCTGCCGCGCAGCGCCGGCACGGCACCGCAAGAGCCGTGGACGTACCGAGCAGCGAGCAGGGCCGATGCAGCCGCTTGACAATGCAGTACAGCGTGCGCACTGTCTTAGTCGCCATTGGACAACATCATACAGCTGTGCATGACAGCCATAAACCGAACCACGACACAATAACATCGGTCAAGGCGGCGGCTGATCGCGGGACAGGGGACCCGGCACGAACGAGCTGCTCCGCGCGGGGCTGGGAGGTCGGCAGCGGGGAGGGGGTGGGCGGTCTGGCGCTGCTCCGGGCGGACCGGACCCGGCGCGCCGGCCGGTCCCGCTCGCCCGCCGGTAGCCCCTCTCGCGGCGCAAACCGGCGCGGCGCGGCTGTGCACGGCTGCAGCGCCGCCCCGTCTCGATGGGGCCGGCCGCTGACGGCCGGCGCGCGACAGTTTATTTGAGGCTGGTCGGTCAAGCGGCGACCGCTGGGCCGGAGGACGGCGCGGTGACGTACGAGCCGCCGCGTATCGCGCCACGCCCAGCCGCGCCCAGCACACCCGCCTGTTTACCGCGCTGGGAAACACACCACCGGGTCCGCGAGCCGGCCAGAGCGCCGCAGCGACAACAGGCAGCCCGCCACATAACTCCTCCGGCTGTTGTTCATTCTCGCGTCATGTGAATCAAGCGCAGTGCTGAAATCACAACACCGGTTCGGAAACAATATTTGGGGCCGGCACATCAATGATCAAGCTCATCTACCGCCGCGGGCGCGAGCTGACGAAGACGGCACTCCATGCCATGTTTCCTGTCCAAACCGAGCAGTACGGCAGCGTTTGGATGCCACGGCTGAGCTGGGTGCGCCAGGCCGCCAGCAACCGCCCGGCACTTGACCAGAGCGCGGGGGCCGGCCGAGCCGTCGGGTGGTGCGGGCCACCGGGGGCGGCGGGCCGAGGGCGCCCCTCCCGGCCGCGGGCCAAGCCGCACCACTGGCCCCAGCTCCAAACATAATAACGAGGGCCGTCGCGCGGTGGCATCCACCGCTGGCACGGCAAAGATTAAACGGGGCCCCGACTCTGAAAATACCGGCTGCAAGCCGGCGGCCGACACACGCGCTGACCACGGCCCGCGCCCGCAAAAAACCTGAACCTGGCCGGGCAGGCGGTGACCGCCGGCCGGCCGTGGGGCCGCTCCCGCCGGCGTCGCGCGCTAATTTCAGGCCGCTCTGCCCGCAAGCACGGACCGAACAGCATGGCCCGCTTGGAAGCGCATCCAAAATTGTCGAGGAGAACTCGCGCGCGTGATAGCAGATGTCGCCAGCGCGCCGGGCGGCCATAGTTGTGCAGTCACCGCCCGCCAGGTGGCAGCGCTGTACGGCCCAAAACGGCCCGTTGGCCGGGGACGGTCAACGCGGTTTGCAGTGATACCGAACGGCCGGGAACCAACACTTGAAAACAAGGTTTGATTCCTGCATTGACAGCACTGGTGGTGCCAAGTCAGCATGGCACTTAAGTACCTAGCAAGTGGTCTAAAAAGGTGTCCAAAATCCACTTCAGTGGTTGAAATGACAAAGCAACCATAGCATATACTATGTGTGATTATACTCTGTAATTGAATATGATTTCCATATTCTAACAGCATTTTACAACAACACATATGAAATGAAGCTGATGTATGTTGTTGCATAATGCTGAAGCCTTACACAGAATTTCATGGTAGCTCACAGATTATCACCCAAATTGGGACCAACAAGTTGTGCCAAGGAATGGATGTAACTTGACTGCTTATCAGGGATGTGGGCACATTCCCCATCATTGTCAAGCAATTAGTATCATGTTTACTAGCACCCTGTTTATGGTATTGCATAGAAACAATGCACCACTTACAGCATTTGTATTGCCATCATGAGGCAAATGTTTTGTTTCTTGTGCCAAGTGCATGGCTTGAGCTAATACCATGCTAGAACTTCAAAATATATTGTATATGCAATAAACTGGTTAATACTATAACCTGTCACTTGGACTTCAATGCTCCAAATGCCTCCAGAGATAGATCCATAAACTGTGAACCATGTTATCAAGATGCAACCATTTTTATAACTTGTCAGTATGCTTATGTTTCAGCTATGCAGAGTATCTCATTTCAACAGATTGTTGCATCATATCTACCACAAGAATACTTACCACAGGACTCTGTGTGTATGCTCAGCACAGTGACTGTAACCCTGTTCACAAAAACTAAGCCACTGTGCATTTATATATCACATATCTACCTATAGGAACAGTACTAAATATAGTACACAGTACATCATTTATATTTATAGAGCACCTTTTCCAGTGGGTGTTAATATTGCTTACTGTTTCAGATGGTAACAAATGGTAGCTGAAACTTCAAGTGGCTTTCTTTATAAAATGTATATGATTAATTCAAATGTATAAAACTGGAAACACATTTATAATGCAGGCACTATTCTCTTCACTTTGAATAGTAAACTTTGTATAGTAAACCAGTTTACACTTGTAAAAAATGAGTCTGGCCCACCTATTGTTAACATGCCATGGACTGGCAACTATTTTGTGATAAGAAATACATCACAAAATGTCCCATGTGCATAACTAATATGCATATGAACCCTTTTGGGCTGTGGCAAAAACAAGCCTTTCTGCTTAAGACCTTGGCTAAAGTCAGTCAAAATATACCTGGCATCACATTGCATGAATAGATTATGTGCATAAATTGGGAGCATGATGACTTAATCACTTAAACACACACATGAAGACAGCAAAATGTGAAAGAAACAGTGAAACACACCAGTTTTCCAGAATGTCACCCACCTGTTGGATTCATCTCATCCAGCATCTTATTGTTTGATCTTCCCTTGGCTCACTGACAGGGGAAGCACTTCATCACAGTAATTTGTATGTGTCTTGCTCCATAAGATTAAAGCAAAACCTGGGTAGGAACAGCAGGAACCATATTTCTCATTTTGGCAACAAAATTAACCTGCAATCAATGATATTGCGGTTGTTATGTTTCCAGAACCGAAAAACGCTTAAATGTAAAACAGAAGATTGTCATACATAAAACGCAATTGCAACATACAAAAGTGGTCCAGTCAACATCAATAGTCAGAAACGCCACCCACAAAACGTACTTTGTTGACCATGTACCAGTAACTCTAATCATGAATATAACAGCTGGGACAGGCAGCCGTGGCACTGACGACATTTCATATATGGTGCTTCTGCTACAAACTAAAGCACCTTGCAGATATGCTGCTAAGTCACGTGACATATCAGGCATTACAATTTTAATACACTAGCTATTTTTGATGTTACTGTATCTTGACTGATAGCATCTCATGTTATTAAACATTAAATATAATCACATTAGACTGTGGCTCACGGAACAAGCAGTCACCGAAAAGGTTGGCCGTACAACATATAGACCAATGTGGTTGTCGACAGTTGTTTTAAGACAAAGTAGAACTTGAGTAGAACACACCAGTATTTTGACGATACTGGCGCACTGCGTCTCAGCGCCGGTGTGCGTGAGGTTTTGAGGTGACGCGAAATTGGGGCCCCCGGTGAGTGTTCGAGCGGGGCGCTGGGTGCCAGTTCGGGTTTTGGGATAGGTGCAAACTTCGTGTGCCTGGTATCTTAAAGGAGGAAAACGGTTTAAATCACTGGTTGGCCTTTCAAGGCCGATTGCCAGAGCTCTTTCAGTGTTGTAAAGAGGTAAGCCATTTCTTTCTCGCTGCCATTCGCTGTTTTCCGATTGCTGACTTCAAATCAAATTGTGCAGATTATGTGTGCCCTGCGGCATGCGTCATAGTTCAACAGTGTGACACCCATTCATGTTTCAAGCTGTCAGTAGCGTAAAGATGAGACAAGATATGGTCCAGGATTTGGTCTTATTGAATGCCTTTCATTTTGAAGGCTGCACAGCACACATTGGATAACCAATTGTAGAGGCCTGATGACTGCAGTTGTCTCATCAGTAGCCAGAGGCTAGACAGCTAAAATAAAATTTGTACTTGAAATGTCCAGAAAAGCAGCAACATTATGGTGACAATTTCACTGCCTGTTCACTGTAGATGAGTGCTCAGTAAAGTATAACACAGTTTTCATCAATTTGAACACAGACAATTTTTCTTAGAAATATGATGCTACAAAGGTAATTTGAGCCATTTGTGAGTGTTTTATTGCTCAAATATCATATTATGTAGCCATTCTCATTCCAAGAACATTTCTTGAACAAACTGTGTAAATTCAGTGCAATTTGGCTTAGCTTGAGTTTGGAGGATGTAAGTGGAATGTTCAGCACACTGACAAAATGTGGTCTTCTAGAGCATTGGAGATATGTTTTTGCAGATTCACTCAGATGCCATTCTCAGCAGGGACCAGTGTGAGCTCTGCTGCAGGGAGGGAGTTGGGGAAGTCTCCAACAATCTGCAAAATTCAGTATCTCATCCAAGCATAATTGAGAAAAGTGCATCAAGGTTTATATAATCATTAAAATGGTTCTCAAATTCAGGTGACCTCAGAAACAATATTTGAATTTTTATGTAGTTTTTTTAATTCAAACTAGTCATAAATGCCTGGTAACTCACCTCTCTGCTTCTTCCTAAGCATTTGTGTCCTGAATTTAGGTGTGCAAATCCTTGCAATGCTATTTTAACATGATGAAGTGCAGTTAGGTAGTACCAGCCTACCAGTTGGCCAGTTTTATTGCCAAGGCTTTGTTGAATGATAATCGTGCAAAGAGAAAACTTGTTTTTTCTTGCAGAACATGCAGGCTTCATACTTATTCTTGTGAACAGAGTACATACATTCCATCTATGAACCTCACACAGAAGCAAGGTCATTGGATAAACAATACATTTGTGAGTAGTTTCTAGTAAATTTGTGTACCTGCAGCTACCAAATGGTGGTGAATTCTGCTGTTAACCTGGCATTGCACAATTATATATCTGTAGTCAGGGGTCACACAACAGACACTATTTAGTGTGAGCTCTGACACCAGATATCCATGGATTTAGATGTTTTTGGCTCTTTTTTAAATTTCATTTTGTTGTATGATTTGTGTCAGATGGATGTGGTGTGGCATGTGTTTTTGTGCACTAAGCTGCTTGCTCAAGGTTTTTTTTAGTTTTCTGTTGGTGCCCTTTTGTCACCTTTGAATGACACTATGTCACATGCTCATCTATCAAAAAAGATGTGCATCCATGAAGCACTTGTATACTGCATTGCTACATTTTCCTGGCAAAACATCCTTGCTACAGCAAAGGCGGTTAAAAAAGAGGAGGTCTTCAAGGATATGCCTAGTACCTCACTTCTTCAGCAATACACATAGCTTGTCATTGGGCTTGCTTCAACAGCTTATCTAGATTGCTGAGTGGACAGCAGTTTTGCAAAATGGCCATACTGTGTTCCTGAATAACAGTAGTAGCTTACAAAGGTTGATGTTGGATCACAACTGCCCGCATCTGGCCAGCCTTAAAAACCACCTTCCCCCATCTGTGTGCGTAACTTGAGCCTGAGGTCGACAAAGGTTCCAATGTCCTTTTTGTTGGGCCAGTCTGTGATTTTGTGTCATGCGTGAAGTACACACCTGGCACTATGCTGCAAGCTATTGTTCCCATAAACTGGCTCAGTATTGTGAGAGTGGCATCAGGATTAGGAAGCCACTGCTGCTACCAAAGCATGGAAATCTGAAATGATTGGTTTGGAGAGGGAAGTCGGTGATGGTAGCTGAGTCTGAGAGGGAACTTTGTGATGGTAGCTAGGTCAGAGAGGGAAGTCTGTGGTGCCAGCTGGTTTGGAGAGGGAAGTCTGGGATGGCAGCTGTGATGTGATGGCTTCAGAGAGAGAAGTCTGTGATGGTAACTGGGTCAGAGTGGGAAGTCTGTGGTAGCAGCTGGGTTTGAGGAGCGGCCACTAAAAGGTGGATGACAGTCCGCAATCAATTAGTTCTCATTGAGCTGAAGTTGGATTTCATGCCTTTGAACATAGTTAGACTTGGAATTGTGTTCACTGTGATAGCTCATCACAGATGAGTACTTGAAACAGAAATCAAATGTGTGAATATAAATTTGAGGATTGCAGGAGGTTCAGGAGTCTCCTTCCATACATTGCAGGAGATCAGCACCCTGGACCTGAGTCAGAGTCTATGGGTCCAGTGCAGTCTGAGTCTATGTTCAGCTCCTGTTAACTGGTCAGAAATGTGTTTGGCTGTGATCAAATGGTTTTGTTTCTGAGCCACGAAGCGTGTGGATTATTTTAAGTGTCTTTTTAACGCGCGCCCGGATGGCCGGCTGGCAACCCTTCGCTCAGGTGGGGGTCAATTTGACGGCCCCCCTGAGATCTCTGGAACTAATAGAGCTAGAGACACCAAATTTACAGGGTGTGTTGACCTGTATGTAAACTCACTTACGTCAAGGTTTCAGATTTCTAGGTCATGACCTTCGGGTCAAATGAGGTCAAACAAGGTTAAATTCCAGGTTGGTCTCCAAAGTGCCCCCAGAACCTAAATAATCATTTCTAAGCAAAAAGTCACGTGCTCATCAAGGTCAGTGACCTTGTTTAACGTTTTGAAGATCATGGTGACCAAAATCATACAAGCTGCTCTAAGTTTTGCACTTAAATAAGATACAAAAATTATGATAGGTGGTGCTAGCAGTTTTGCTATTAAAAGGAAAATGTTGACCTGGGTCATTTTAGTTCAATGAGCTATTCTTACCTCTAAGAAGTCCATGGAAGATGTGTAATGCGGTTCCTGCTGTCAGTACATTCGAAATGAGCACCAGTCGGGTAAGAATAGGTCATTGACCTAAAGTAGCAGCAAGCCCAGAAAGTAAACCTCGTAATCTCCCGAGAGATCCATACTTCATCATCATATCAGGATTATTTGTCGATGTTCATCATTACAGCAATAAATCATCCCGAGAGATCTATAATTCCTCTTCCAAACCCCATACAGCGAGCCCGAGAGTAATAAAACAGGTTGGTTTTGACCGTGGTCTGACCTGCATACCTGACCTTTGGTCAATGTGATTTGCTCATTCAACCGTTGTCTTGCCTAAGAAAGCATCTCAGAAATGTATGGTTTCGTCTAACACTCCGTTGTTGCAACTGGTTGAACGGTTCCCTAGAAATTGCCTTTACTGAAACCATGGCCTGACTTTGACCTGTCATAGTTCAGCGACCTTACAAGTTGCATTTAAATTTTTGATGCCAAACGATCTGCTATTCAATTGTCTACGGCTACGCAAAATTTGGCGCGGCTACGCCGCGCTGTTCGGAAACCGTTCTTGAAAACCTTCGAAGGGGTCGATTTGGCCCCCACCCGAGCGCGTGTTAACTAAACCCAGTTTTGATAACTCAATCTGTGTCAAGTAGATTTGGCTTGATTTTTCACAAAGTTCCAGCATCAGGTACACATATGAACTGTCCTGGGCGACGGAAAGTGCTCAACAGACGTGCATTTGGATTACAAGGCTGGAAGAATATAAAGTATTCCTTCTTTTACACATGCCTGCTACAGTTGGTAGAAAGAGTATTGATTTGGTATCCATATTTCTTGTTCATTCAATTGATCCATAATGCCTGCCGAGAAGATTGACACAACTCTGGATTACACCAATTGTGGAAGGAATGGATTTCAGTTGAGTCTCCAAAAGTTGACCCATTCCAGCACCAATTTGAGCTCCCTGCAGAGACAAACAGATGTCTGATCAGAACGGTACATGACTCTTCAGTTTGGGTCTGCCATTGAGCTGCTGGAGCTGCTCATGTGACAGGGACCCCCGATCACCATCCTGGACTCCCCCTCCCTTTCTAGGCATGATAGTAGCTTTCTGGGTTAATAGAACACTTTTGTAAGGTCATGGGACACTGGGAACTTGTTACCCAATATAGAACTTTTTTATTTGTCACAAAATCACAAAAAAATTGGTGATTTTCTTTCGGCAACCACCAAATTCCTGTTAAAGCTAATTAACCGTAGCATAGGGTTGGCCCTGGAACATTTGTGACCTCGTCGCCACTACTGACATATGGCTGCTGTCTGTATCGACATTGCTGGCGGGTGACTACTGTTTCTATATCGCTGAACGGGGAGCGCGCCGTCTCGCCGCTTTCATCGATCGCTGTTTAGTGCCTGCTGCTCCTGGCTTTCACAGACCACTGCCGTCTCTGTGGCGCAAGGAGTTGGGTATGGTGCACTGTCTCTGCACAGTGTGCATGCTCGAAAGCGTCCTGCCGGTGCTGTGCCTCCATGGATCCGTGTCTGCCGTGTCCGCGCCATTGAGGCTTATCGCGCGCTGTCGCGGCGCGCCTATGGACGGCGGCATGACGTCACAGTGTCTCCGCCCCGCCGCCCCTGAGCGTCGCGCGCCCCGTGTGCCGCAGACGCCATGGCCGACCGCGTGGGCTCGCAGCAGATGAACCTGACGGCCGTGCGCCGCCACGACCCGTACGTGGCCGACATTGTGGACAGCGCCACCCAGGTGGCCGTCTACGAGTACAACTCGCCGGCCAGCGAGTGGGTAGGTGGCGCCCCCGCGCGTGGATGCGACCTGTGGTGCTACTCTGGGGAGGCGAGGTGGCGCTCCGTCGGGCTAGGGACGGAACTCGTGTTTGAGCTATATGGTGTTGGTTTCTTCATGTTTGCCTCGTGTACTCAAGATGGCGACCAGTGGATGCCTTACAGCATCTTAATTTCGGGAGTTGTGTTGCTCACCTGTGTCGGAAGTCTGCATATGCCGAGGCTACAAGAAGCTGTCCTATCGCACAACCTCTGTGTATGTGCGTACGTGCAGAGTCGTGGCATCGCCTCGCGATTTGTTTTTCCCAGCACCTGACGTCGTGATAGCCTGTTTTAACGGCGTGTTTTGCGGCGCTTGGTCTCAACAGTCAGCGTGAAACCTTTTAAAAGTTGGTACATCATTGTTGTACTGTCATGGGGTGCGGTATTTGCAGAGTGGCGTTGCCCGCAGAGCCCCAGTATATTAAACGTGAGGGAAAACCGTGATGTCGTGGTCTGTGTCCAGTCAAGCCGTCTGACAGAGTTTCCTGTTGCAGCAAAAAACAGACATGCAGGGAGCGCTCTTCGTCTACAAAAGGTAAGAGGACTGACGCTCATATCGGTCCAGTGCAGCGCAACGGGGTGCGTGCTGTGCCAGATATTGTAGTTTGGTAATTTCGCCCAGTTAGCGTCCTTTCCCTTAAGAAGGGTCTGCCTTCCCAGTGCCAGCCACTCAGGGATATAAGGACTGGGATCTTTATGCCGTCTTCGCCGAGCACATCTCTCGTAAACGTCCTTACGAGCACCATGTGACGACTTCGCCGAATTACACCTTCCTCGACGTCCTGTGGGTACCGTTGCTCTTCTATGAGAGCCACCCGGACTGTTTATGCCAGCTTTTCCTAGCAAAGAGCGTGCCGACCAGGTGAACCCCGGGAAAGCTGCTTGGGGGCGAGACGGGGCGCTGCCGGAGCTGCGTCCTGGGAGGCCCCCCCCCCCCCCCCCAGCCGTCAGTGCCGAGCGGGCTCTGACCCTGCTTCAGCTCCCATCTCCCGAAAAGGGAGCAGCGCGCGGCAGGCGCCGGTCGTCTGCCTTATATGTGGCGACTGGCGTCCGGTCGCGGGCGAGCCATGTCGCGCGTCATCCAGGGCGGCCCGACAGCGGTGCCGGCCCGCTGTGCGTGGCGCGGGCCGCCCGGGTGGCCAGGGTGGGCGCGCGCCGACCGCGTCCGGCCGCCCACCTCCAGGGCACAGTGTCGGCCGGCGCTGCTCTCCTGGTGCCGAGCGGGTCCTCCTGCCTCGCGTGTCTCTGTGTGATGCGCTTTGGGGAAGTGACGCTTCGTTCGGTACTGATCATGGTGCCGGAATGCTGGAATGTTGACGACGAGAGGGCCGGTTGAAACATTGTTGGGCTGGCAGGAAGGGCTGAATCTGTTCAGTTTCCATAACAGAAACTTTGTTGTTTTCGTTTCGGCTAGAATAGCCTGCAGGAATAGCAGCCAGACTGCCCCGCTGCCTTGTCTTCCCAATGTGAAGCCTCCTGCAAGCCTGGGAACCGCCCGCTGACGTTAAGGGCCTTGTGATGTTTAGGCCTCGTTGGCTTACTTTGGTCTATCTCTGAACATATTGCACCAGACTTGATGAACATGTTATCGAAGCTGAGAGACCGTTGACCGGTGGTCGCGCATGCGCATGGAACCTTCCATTTGGGCCCTGGTACGGGGCAGCACCATCACGCAACACCGCTTGACAGCACCAGGGCTTCGGCGTGGCTGGACCACCATTGGCAATGCCGATGATCATGAGGGTCCGGTCAGTGGCCCGATACGTCCATGCATTCGTGGACAACACGCGTGGTCGGCAAACAAGCTGCCTTCGGCGAAACCTGGCTTGGTCGTGAAGGCGGCGACACTGGAAACGGCATGCACTGGGCTAAACGTCCGCGGTGATGTGGTGTGACGTGCTTTATAACAGCAGCTGAAGTCGGCCACATGTCTTCATCGGCGTGTGTATAAAGTCAGGATGAGTCGTGTGGGTATCCCCCCAGGCTTTTCTGCTGACCGCCTCATTTTCTGTTTCAAAAGCAAGAACAAGTTCGAAAGATTAGAGAAGCGACTGCAGGTTTGTTGTTGTCATTTCCCAGAAAGTTATGGAGATCATTGGGAGCATGGTATTTCGATAGAACGAAACGCATGTCACGGTTTCGCGTACGTGTGCTGATTGGTAGTATTCTCACCAACGCAAGTGGTCACGACGCAAAAGCGATTTGTCCTCGATGTTGGCGTATCCTTGAACGCCAGCTGTGGCCAACAGATGGCGTAGTTTGAGGTCGGTGTTGGTTTCCTGGGCGGCCACGCCGCTCGACCGCACTCGGTCTCTACAGGAGGAGGGTCGTCCGGTCCGGAGAGCATCGAGCCGGCTGTGCCTCGTCCCGACTGCATTTGTCGTTTGTCGAGGCCGAATCATCCCTCACTGTGCCTGGAGCAACCCCCGCGCAGCCGCCGCCTGGCCAGGTCGCGTTCGCTTGCGGTTGGCTCGTGTGCTGGACTCATCGGCGGGTTTGGTAGCGTGCCGTTGGCGTTGCGCACGTAGGCATCGTCCTTCTGCCGCCGGGAGCTCACGGCTGGTGCCGCCTGAGCACGGCTGACTCAAGACGAGAGCGGGCGGGCCAACAGCTGACCAACACCCGGGCCGACACCCGGGCTGACACAGAGGTCAGTCCCAGACCGAAACAGCAGCTGACGCACGGTGCTGACGCCGGACGATGACAGCCGCGCCCGTCAGCCGCAACTCGCGGCCGCGGCTGACGGGCATGGCTCGCTCGGGGTCGACCCTCGGGCGGCGTCTGGCCATGAGAGGGTGGCGCTCGGCCGTCCGGCGCCGGCTCTGATCGCGCCGGGGCGCCTATAAACGTTTGAAAGGAGGCCGGCCGTTGTCAAAACAGCCGCCGTCGCCGCTGAACTGTAGCTGGCGGCTGAGTCAGCGGCGTGCGGCACCGGGTGGAGCCGCTGCTCCTCAGGACCGGGATGTCTGACCCCCCCCCCCCCTTCCCGCGGCCTGTCATAGACGGCCCGACCCGCCGATGAGCGGCCACCCCGGCCGCGCGGTCCGCCGCTCCGCCGCTGCTCTGACCCTCGCCCCCGCAGCCCGACCGGCCGGCGAATGGCTATCCCAGCCGTGCGGTCGGCTGCTCCGCCGCTGGTCTGACCCCCCCCCCCCCCCTCCCGTGTCCCGCCACAGGTGGCCGGACCCGCCGGTGAGCAGCCACCCGGCCGCGCGGTCGGCCCTCCGCCGCTGGTCTGACCGGTGATGTGAGGGAGGGAAGTGTGCGGGGCTCCGGCCGTCCCCGGCTCGTCAGCCGTCTGCTCTGTGTCCGCGGACACCAGCTGGCCAGCTGGGCGCGGCCTGAACAGCCAGCGCGTGCTGTCAGTTCTGTTGGCCGGTGCGCCTGATGAACTTCGCACCCGGCTGTCATGGACCGTCTCCGTGCCAGGGATGGGAGCGGCCTGGGTGGTGCGGACTGTATCAGTCAGGGTGAGGCTTTGAGAGCTCGCCACATGAAGACCAGTCTGTCGTGCTCTGAGGTGACTTGCGGTTGTTGCAGCGAAAGGGATCGCCCCATTTTGCACTTGAGCATCGTCCCGTCCTCTGCAACCTGCGTTATTCGCGATGAATAGTGGACGGACTGGTTATTGCTCATTTTTCTTGTTTTGCACGGAAAGCATGGTGTCATTTTCATGCGATGAGTTTTAACACAAGACTCATCCTACCTTTCTCTAATCATTGTTTTTGGCATGGGTTCGCTGCTCGGTAAGCGACGCAAGAATCTCCGCTTCTCGTGCCGGTGATCTGTGTTGTATCTTCATCCACACCCTGAATGGCACATTAAGGGCCCAAGGCTTAGCGCGGGCGGGCGTGTTTTGCTGAGGAGCGCGCCCAGACGGCGCGTCTGGCGCGTTGCCACGCGCTCGTGTGGTCCCCCGGGCGCCATCTGTTTGCTGTATCGCCGGCGGCCCCCTGGCGACCCCCGCCGCACGGGCTCTGCCGAACAATGCCCGCTGGTGCTGGCGGGCGGTGGGCGTGCACGTTACGCCGCCGCTTACCTGGGAGCGACGGAGGAGGCGGCGGGTCTGTGGGGCGCGGTTGCCGGGGGCTGGTGCGGTGTCACTGGTGGACGCGGCGCCACGGGACACTTGGGCTCTGGGTCAGCAGCGGTGGCCGGGGCGGTGCCGTCGCTCGGCCCTCTCGCGCACCTGTGTCGGCCGGGACACACCGTCGCGCCGGCGGCCTCCTCACGCAGCGCGCGGCGCCCGACTGGCGGCGGCGGCGGCGGCGTCCTCCGGCTGCCGCCCCTCCCCGCCGGCCGGCCGGCCGACGGAGAGCGGACCTCGCGCCGCACGCACCCGGGCCCGGGCCCAGCGCTGACACCTCGCCGTGAGGCTGCTCTAGTTTGGTGGCCGGTCACGGACGCCTCCCCAGCCATGGCGGGTGTGGCGCGTGGCTCCAGCGCCGACACCTCGCCGTGAGGCTGCTCTGGTCTGTTGACCGGTCACGGACGTCTCCCCAGCCACGGCGGGTGTGGCGCGTGGCTTCGGCACCGACACCTCGCCATGAGGCTGCTCTGGTCTGTTGACCGGTCACGGACGTCTCCTCAGCCATGGCGGGTGTGGCGCGTGGCTCGGGCGCCCGCGGCTGCGGCCAAGTCACAGCTCGTCATTGTCAGACATATTCAGTGTGCATAGCAGACCTCCGCTTTCGGCCGGCTGCGCTGTGTCCCGCTGCCCGTGCCCTGCCGTGTGGTGGGAGATGTGTGGGGCTTACACAGTTGGGAGCCGTTCAGGTCGCAGTCGCCGGTCCGGCTCTGCGGACCAGCTGGAGAGCTCGCTCATTCTCGACGAAGGCCTCGCGCGGACGTGCGGTGGAGCTGACTGGCCGGTCCCCCCCCCCCCCCCTGGCGGCCGTGGGCGACCGGCAGACGTATCAAATCCTGCCAACATCAATCCCTATTGGCGCTCTGATTGGTGTAGTCGCGTCATCACGAGCGTTCGTATTGCAGGTCGGGTCCGCCCTACCACAGCTTCATGGTGCTCAACCGTTTGAACACGAAGAACCTGCTGCAGCCGCTCACCAAGGAGCTGGAGTTCCAGCTGCAGGCGCCCTTCCTCCTCTACAGAACGTCGCAAGGTGGGTGCGCATGTGGACGCCTCGACTGCCGCTGCTGCAGACTGTGTGCGCCACAGCGTACATCGATTACCGACTCGCTGCCGAAAGAGGACAGCACTCTGTCTTACGCAATAGGCGGTGCCGGGTTCAGAACAGCAATTCCGAGAACAGATATGCGTGACAGCAGCGGCTGCCGACACTCCTGCCGGTCCCGGGAACGGCTGTACTGAGCCCCCCATCCTACCCCACCCCACGCCCACCTGTTCGTCACGCGGCGGCCGATGGT
This sequence comes from Pollicipes pollicipes, assembly GCF_011947565.3. Classification (NCBI taxonomy): domain Eukaryota; kingdom Metazoa; phylum Arthropoda; class Thecostraca; order Pollicipedomorpha; family Pollicipedidae; genus Pollicipes; species Pollicipes pollicipes. The sequence goes on along the minus strand of NW_023596940.1, from coordinate 11,980 downwards.
GCATGGCCTGCCGCCGCCAACGGCCGGCGCCGAGTGATCGCCCGGGCCGCCGGCACCTGGCCGAGCGAGGGCTGTTTATTTACGCCCGCCAGATGGACGTCGTCGCGGGCTCGACGCACTTGCCGACGCCGGCCGCTCCTGTGCAGGTGTAGCGCCCGTGTCGGCGCGCCTCTCCCGCGGCGAGTGTGTGTTGTGATAGAGCGCCGCCGTACTCGCTGTGCGGTGAGGCCGGCGCGCCCCGTTCGGAGGCCCCCTGGTCTGCGCGGACTGGCGTGGGGAGGGGGGGGGGGCGCTCTGGACACGCTGCCCCGTCTCTGCCTCTCTGGCAAGCAGCGCCCGACACAACGTGACCAAGTGGTGCAAGCGACTGGTTCACGGTCGATAAGTTCGAAATGGATTCCCGCAGCAGGAGACCTCCACTCCGGCCGCGGAATCTGTCGGCGCTGGCGACACTGAATACCTCAATGCAAAACAGCCAGTTACATGCATGCGTCGATGACCGGTCTAAAAGCCACGTTTTGTTTTGACGTTGGTCGTCCTAGGACTGCCCGGCCGCGATGCCTGCCGCTGCCTGTCACGCCCCCGATGTCACGTGGCCGGCCATGTCCGGGTCCTCGGCCGTAACCTGTGGCGTGTCGCTGGCCGCCCGTGACCGACAAGGTGCCAGGCACGGTCGGTGACATGTGGCACACCGCTGACTGCCCGTGTCCGTCCCGCTTCGGGGCCTCTGCAGTGACCTGCATCACACCTCCTGATTGTACATGGCCGGCCCTCTCCTGGTCCTCTGAGTGACCGTGGTGACCCGTATCACACCCTGATCAGCAGTGACCGTCTTTCACCCGCCCCCCTGTGGTGACCGGGAACCCCCCCCCCCCCCCCACGGACCCCCACGAAAGGTGCGCCACCACAGAGGCGACTGTTCGCCGCCAGCCAGCCTATGCAGGGGGGTTTGGGGCTGCGGCGGTGCCGCTCTCCAACTCCGCTATAATCGCCGCAGCGGTGAGCCGCCATCGCCCCCCCCCCCCCCCTCCCCTGCCGTCCCGCTGCCGCGCCAGACGCAGGCGGCGGCGCGGCGCGGCGCGGCGCGTCTCTCCGACGGACGTCTGATAGCGTGTCGCCGTGTTGGCCGGCGAGCGGTGATGCCAATTCGTTAGGCGGCTGGCGTCTCATTACCGCCGGCCGCCAGGCGGCGCGGCCCCGCAGGCGGCGGCGCTCGCGCCACAGCCGGCGCGCTCTGAGGTTGCAGCGTGCTCCGCGGCCGGTGACGGCGTGACGCAATCGGGATTTGTTGGTGTAATTGCTTGGCATTTTCAGATCTCTGGACTTGTCAAGCGGCATCGCTGGTAATTGCCTTAAATGCCGGGTAATCTTGGCGTCTTCATCGGTATCGCGTAGGAAAATGGGTCGGTTGCGAATCCGTCAGATTAAGTGGGTCGTTGACGTATGTGTTATTTGCAGAGATAGCGTTTCAGCTGGCTGAAGCTATTTTTTGGCACTGTCTGTATTTAAGGGCTTTTAGCCGGTTTTAACGACTTCGTGGAAATTGGCAAAAGCTCAGAAGGCTGATGTCAATTTATGTTTTGGACGGTGACCAATAATTTGTAAAAAAACATGGTTTCTGTTTTGGTGGCAAGCCAACAAGAGCAAGACGCTCATGCCGAGATCCAAGATGCTGTTCGTCACTTGTAGAATTATGCTTTGATATCCTCAAAAACAAGATGTTAGATGTAAAATCCTTTTCGCAGAATGGAAAATATGGACCCAACATCGTAAAAGTAATGTCATGTCCACGTTTTATGGGGTATTCTATCTTGAAATGACCCGTAAAAAATGCTTTGGGGCGCGGCTGCTTGTGTCACATAGCTTAAATACGGCATTAGATAATTGATCATGGTACGTTGAAGAGAGTTGCTGTTTGAGCACGCGTTTCCACTCAGCATGAGACCGACAGCCGCACTAGAATTATCGAGTGCCCATCCGCAAATAACATGCGCTGCAATGAAACGCCGCGACAGTGGAATCACGATTAGGCGCACTTCCCCCCCCCCCCCCCGTAGAGCGGATACTGAGGTCAGAACTTAACTCCGTAGCGCACGTGCTTAAGTGAGCTGTTGAACAGGTGATATTTCGTGAGCAGAGAACCTCGCCTGGAGTGGGCAGCGACGCGCCCGCCACCGCAACCGCCGCCGCGCCCGCCACCGCGCCCGCCGCCGAGCCCGCCGCCGCGCCCGCCACCGCGCCGCTGCGCTCCTCCGCCACCGGGGGTGTCCGGGGCCGGCCTGTCGCACCGGCCACCGCGCCGCCGCTCTCCTCCGCCGGGCACGCGCGCCGGCCGCGCTCCGCGCCCGGCCCGGTCTAAATCGGCGGCACTAAACAATTTCACGGGGCGCGTTTGCCGTTGTTTGCGGCGCGCGCTGGCGGCGGCCGCTGGCAGTGCTGTTGGCTCAGCGGTCCGTCGCGCCGCCGTGGCCGGCCGTGTTGGCGGGGACCGGCGCCGGCCGCAGAGGGGCTGCGTGTTCTGAAGACGCCCCCCACCATCCGGGCTGCAGAGGGGCTGCGCGTGGTGAAGACGCCCCTCCCCCTCTTGCTGAACTCTGATGGCTCTTGGTGGTGTTTGTTTCATGTCTGTCGGAGGTGCAGCGGATGATTGGCACTGGAGTTTTATATGGGTGTTTGGTTGCGTAATCGAGTGGCACGACACAGCATGCGACACAGCGTATGCGTGTTAGGAATCACTTTACACACGCAAAATGACTATGTAAATTACTCTAAATCGGTAATAGCTCAGCAGGCTTGTCTCGCACTGTGCCACTTGGTGCCGTCGCTGTGGCCTGTGATTGTTGTCTGGCTCAGCCCGTATCAGCCAGTCGCCGCCAGTATCGCTTGAGTCGGCGCCGCGGCCCGTCAGCGCGCACCCTGTCCTATGAGCTGGTGCCTCGTCCCATCAATCGGCGTCAGGTCCTGTCAACCAGTGCAGTGTTCCGTCAGGCATCACCGTATCCCGTCAGGCATCACCGTGTCCCGTCAGTCATTACCGTGTCCGTCAGCCATTACCGTGTCCCGTCAGGCATCACCGTGTCCCGTCAGTCATTACCGTGTCCCGTCAGGCATCACCGTGTTCCGTCAGTCATTGCCGCGTCCCGTCAGGCATCACCGTGTTCCGTCAGTCATTGCCGCGTCCCGTCAGGCATCACCGTGTTCCGTCAGTTATTACCTTTTCCCGTCAGGCATCACCGTGTCCCGTCAGGCATCACGGTGTCACCGTGCTCCGTCATTACCGTATCCCGTCAGTCATTACCGTGTCCCGTCAGGCATCGCCGTGTCCCGTCAGTCATTACCGTGTCCAGTCAGGCATCACCGTATCCCGTCAGTCATTACCGTGTCCCGTCAGTCATTACCGTGTCCCGTCAGTCATTACCGTGACCCGTCAGGCATCGCTGTATCCCGTCAGTCATTACCGTGTCCCGTCAGTCATAACCGTGTCCCGTCAGTCATCTCCGTGTTCCGTCAGACAGTACGGTGTCCCGTCAGTACGTACCTTGTCCCACCAGTTCGTATCATGCCGCCAGTCAGAACTGTGTGGCATCTTTCATTAGTACGGATCCATCTGTGAGGTTTCCTGTCAGTGCGGTGTCCCGTCAGTACGCACCGTGTCCCATCAGTTCGTACCATCTCGCCGGTCAGAGCTGTGCGGCACCTTTCAGTATTGGGTCCATCTGCTCGGCGTGCCGTCAGTCAGTACCGTGTCGTCAGTCAGAGTTGTGTGACATCTTTCAGTGTTGCGTCCATCTTTTCGCCGTGCCGTCAACATGGTGTCGACTGACGCCCTGCGACGGCTACATCCATACCTCGTCCCGGGTCCATACCGTGTCTCATTAGTCGGATCAAGCGGTCCGGCAAGTGCCCATCGCTGCGCCCCATCAGTTCGGACAGTGTCCGATCAGTCATTGCCGCGTCCCGCCAGTCGGTGCCGTGTCCCGCAGTCAGTACATGCTCTGTCAGCCACTATCGTTCATTGTCCGCCCCTGCCGTGTCCCATGGCATGTCCCGAGTCGGAGGCGGGCTGTCTCTCGTCGGTCGGTCCCTGTGGCACCAGTCGACGGGTCGTGCCGTCCGTCGGTGCGGTGTCGGCCCAGCGGCCGCGTCTCGGTCGGTGTCGCGCGGCGGCGTGGTCTGTCGGCCGGCGTCGGCGAGTGATTTGTTCGGCTCGACGCGCCGCCCCGCCGATGATAAAACAATTCGCTGGCGCCGCTCCAGCCGGCCTGTCACTCGCAGTGGCCGGCCGGCCGCGCCGCCCGCTATTTCAGGACGACAGCTCGCTAACGCACAGTACAGGCGGCCGGCTCGCCTCGCCTCGGCCGCCGCCACCGGCCCCGAGCCGGCCGCCGACTCGCGGCGCGGGCGGCCTGGCGGCCGCGGTGGACGCAGCATCGCGCCCGCCGCCACGATGCTGCGTCGCTGCGTCGTGCCGCGACGCGTGGGGTCCTGCGGTGGCGTTATGAGCGGGGAGATGGCTGGATCGTGGAGAGTCCGAGGGAAATGGGCTAGCGCAGGGAATCGGGAAAGGCAAACGTTGCCTATCCCAGTGCTTTGATATACTGTGTACAGCAGCTGGCTGCTGGTGACGTGCTGTGACTGGGTTATGTTTCGCGTAAAGTTGCGACACACCTGGTGCTGTGTGCCTCCCTTCCCTTCCCCCACTTCTTGAGACGATCTACCTGACGCCATAAACAGCATTAACAACGGTTGCGTGACGCCGGTGAGCCGCTCTCGCCGGGTGTCCATCGGGAGGCGACGATCCGGGTTTACTGACGCTCTGTGGTCGCCCCGCGCCTCGTCTGTCTGCGGTCAGCGGAGCGGTAGCTGTGACAAGCGGTGTGTCCGCTGCTCCCGTGCCGGTTTTCGCTGGCGGGGCTCAGGCCGGATCGCCGCTAGACAAACAGCCGTCGGGCGACGGTGATCCTAGCCGGCCGTCGCGCTCGCCCTGCTCTCACGATCGGCTTCAGCTGCGGACGATCGGAGTCCGTAGCGATGTCGTCAGTCATCGCTACGGTCTCCTTATGTAGTGCGTATCAGTCGAAGGTGATCGCAAGACCGTGCCCTCATATCGCATCCAAACGCCGTCTCGCGACGCTCGCACGGGCCGCGCGGAACCCTCTGAACACGTGCGGGCTGGTGCGGGGCGTTACCCCGCCGGGTTCTACTGACGCGGCCGCGGACGGCGCGGAGGATGCCGGCGGAATGGCCGGCCGTCCGAGCGGGTCTCGAGGCGCAGCCGCGGACCGCCGCCAGGGTCACCTGGTTGTCTGATGTGGGCCGCGGCGGTCCGGCGCGGTTCGACAGACGCGCCGCCGCAGGGCTGGACGCAGGTCAGCTGGGGCCGGCGACGCGTCAGCGTCAGCAGCAGCGTCAGCAGCGTGACGAGTGGCCTGTCCTGATCGCGGCCTAATGTAGGGCAGGGCTCACGATAAAAACGCGCCTTGTTTGGCTGTAGCGCAGCCGTAAAGCATACGTGTTTACGCTACTTCGGCGTTTGTTTCTGTACGTTTTATGTCGGTGTATATTCATGTCCATGGCTTCAGCGCGGGTCCCTGGCGTGTCGCTGGGCCGTAGGCGCTGCTCTGAAGCAGCGGCGGCGGCTGGCGCAGCGGGGCCGGCAACGCCGACGGGCGGCAGCCGTCGGTCGTCGAGCGGCTCGGCCGGAGCTGCGCGCCCGGGCACTGGAACGCTCGCCGGCCGACCGGCACCCGCCCCCCGCTGACGAGACGGCCGCCGACGATACGCTAACGACGTCTAATGGCGGCGCGCCGCGAGGCATTTGTTCCGCGCCATCCCTCCCGCGGCGCTGATGACCGGCGCCATCCAGCGCCGGAAGCGGCCTGCCGTGACCGTCGGCCGTTGGATGCAGATCAGGGGCGGAGGTGGCCGGCACGCGCAGCTTCTGCGCGGCATGGCCGGGTCTGGCCAGCGTGCTTTGGCCGCGTTTACACGGCCGTTCCAGCGAGGCGGCAGGAAGGCCACTATCCTAGCGAGAGTAAGGGACGTCGCAGCCAGCCTCAGACGCACGCATAGGGGCGTCTTCTGCGAATATTCGCGGTGACCCGTAACACCGTTTCCAAGATACGTGCGGCACCGCGTTGATGTCGGTAGCCGTACTCGCTGCTATCGGGTGGTCGGACCGGGCAGAGTCATGTCAGGTCAGGCTGACCCCGGTCAGGTGGCCTGGCCGCATGTATCCGCCGCGGTCTCGTCTGGGTCCTGCGATCCCTATTCGGTTCGGATCGCACGGCATGTAGGGTGGCCTTACTCAAGGGTGGTGTCGCTCACAAACGACGGACGACGTCTGCTGGCAGGTGGGATCATGCTTCTCTGGCGGGTCGACCCAGCTAGCTCGTGACCAGTGTTGGCACTGTGGCGTATCAGTCCGGACCGTTTGTTTACATGTCTGTTCTAATTATTTTGGTTTGTTTCTCCTGTCGTGCACTCGGAAGTCTTCTGTTCGACAGACAGACAGAGAGAGGTCGTGAACCGTTGCGACGACGGGGTCGTGAAATGCTGTTGCACACCAGCGATCGGCTTTGGTGACGGATGGCTGGCTGAAGGCTCTCCGTGTGACTCGTTCCGGCCTCTGAGCCGCCCGCCGAGCTCGCCTGCCGTGCGACGTCTGCCGCTTCAGCCACGGCCTGCTCCGCAGTGGCGTCCCGCACGGACCGGCCCAGCGGCGCCGCCTTCCCTCACCGCGAGCGCACCTGGCCAAGTCGGCGACTTGAGCCGGCCAGCGAGCCGAGCCGGCCAGCGAGCCGAGCCGGTCAGCGAGCCGGGCGGACCAGCGAGCCGCGACGGTCGCTGCTGTGCCGTGAGATCGTCCTGGCCCGGGCTGGCCGCCCGCCACCGGCGGCCTCGGCCGGGCCTGACCGTCCGACGCTGCCAGCCGCACCGCACCGGCTGCAGGAGGTGCGCCGCTTTGTCACCGTGCCACCGGCGGCCGGTCGGCCGAGCGACGAGGCCCGGGCACGGCTGCCGCCGAGCTCCGCGCCCACCTGGCCACTTCACTCGGAGCTGGACCGGATGCCGCGCGTGCCAGGCCTCGTTGCCGTACGTTGCCGGGAGGCGGCCGTGCCAGGACCGCCGCGCACGGGTGGTCGCCGCCGCAGGCCGCGACGACCGGCCGTGCCCGCTGCCCGGCGGCTGTTGCTGGGAGGGGGCGGGGTGGGGAGGGGGCTGCTGGCCGTGCGCTGGGTGTCGTGAAAGCCGCCTTGCACGTCGCTGGCGACCGGGGACCTCTGTCCGTTCGGCGTCGCGGCGATGCCCTCGCCGCGGCTTGCTCTGACGGCTGCGGCTCTGTGTCGTCCGTGCGTCCTCTCTGTGCTCCGTGCTGGCCCCGCGCAGGGGGTGCTCCCCCTTGCCGCGCCAAGTCAGGCGCAGCCTTGGCGCCCAGCTGAGGACGTGTGTCTGCTGCTGACCGCGCCGAGCTCCGAGCTGCCCCACAGCCGACTGCTGTGCGGTCGGCCGCAGCCGGCCCCAATGCGGCTGCTGTGCGGTCAGCCGCGGCCGGCCCCGATACAGGCTGCTGTGCGGTCGGCCGCAGCCGACCCCAATGCCGGCTGCTGTGCGGTCAGCCGCGGCCGGCCCCGATACTGGCTGCTGTGCGGTCGGCCGCGGCCGGCCTCGATACTGGCTGCTGTGCGGTCGGCGCGCGGCAGGCCTCGATGCTGGCTGCTGTGCGGTCGGCCGCGGCCGGCCTCGATGCTGACTGCGTGCGGTCGGCCGCGGCCGGCCTCGATGCTGACTGCTGTGCGGTCGGCCGCGGCCGGGCCCTCGATGCTGACTGCTGTTGTGGTCGGCCGCGGCCGGCCTCGATGCTGGCTGCTGCTGTGCGGTCGGCCCGCGGCCGGCCCCAATGCCGGCTGGTTCCGTGTCAGGGCACAGCTGACCCTGGCTCTGTATGCTGCCGGCCATTACGCCATCCGCTTATGACGATCCGCTTCTACGAAGCCAGCCCCTGTCCCCCGGCTTTCGTGGACTCCTGCACGTCGTTATCCAGTCAGTCTGGATGATGGGACCGCTGTCGTGGTCGGTGACCTCATGGACGCCCGGACCGGCCGGCCGACGACTCCGACCAGCCCGTGCTGCGGTACGCCCGGCCTGGTGGCCGCCGTCCGTGCGACAGCGGGCCGGCGTCCGTCTGACAGGGCGCGCCGCCGCCGCCGCCGCGCCGCCGCCGCCGCCGCCGCCGCCGCAGCGCGAGCGATCGGTGCCGATCGGGCCGACGCGCGGCGGTGATGATGGCCGCGCCCCGCCCTGCCGGACACAACAGGTCGGCCGGGCGGCGACGGATCCGCGCGCCCTGCCGTCCCGCGGGAGGCCGCTGGCGGCCGGCCGCCGGGCGGCCGCTCGCCAGCGCAGGCGACACGCTGACCGTTCGGGCTCGCAAGGCGGGGTGTCGCCGCGGGTCAGGCGCACCGCGAACGACTCCCTCGGCGTTTTGGCACGTGCTTTGTGGGTGGATACTGAATGTGCGGCGCGGCTGGTCGCCGTCTGAGCAATTTGCATGATTGACGCGAATCGGCTGCCTTTTTCGTATTAGACTGGGGACGTATGAGGCCTGGTGGCTTCAGGTGGGGTTTGATGCCCACATATTTCACGAGGCAATCAAGTGAGTACATGAAAAAGCAATAAGATATGAAAGCGATGAATGAAAAGACAACGATGACCCGTTCATGAGATATTCCACCGCCGCCACAGATTCCGCCCTTGCCGGTCTGTCCGGCCGGAGTCGTGCGATGCGACGGCGGGCTGGGTGAGGGGCACGGCCTGAGGTTGACGGCGGGCTGGGTGAGGGGCACGGCCTGAGGTGTGACGGCGGGCTGGGTGAGAGGCACGGCCTGAGGTGTGACGGCAGGCTGGGTGAGGGGCGCGACCTGAGGTGTGACGGCGGGCTGGGTGAGGGGGCGACCTGAGGTGTGACGGCGGGCTGGGTGAGGGGCGCGACCTGAGGTGTGACGGCGGGCTGGGTGAGGGGGCGACCTGAGGTGTGACGGCGGGCTGGGTGGGGGAGGGCACGGCCTGAGGTGTGACGGCGGGCTGGGTGAGGGGCACGGCCTGAGGTGTGACGGCGGGCTGGGTGAGGGGCGCGACCTGAGGTGTGACGGCGGGCTGGGTGAGGGGGCGACCTGAGGTGTGACGGCGGCTGGGTGAGGGGCGCGACCTGAGTGTGACGGCGGGCTGGGTGAGGGCGCGACCTGAGGTGTGACGGCGGGCTGGTGAGGGCACGGCCTGAGGTGTGACGGCGGGCTGGGTGAGGGCACGGCCTGAGGTGTGACGGCGGGCTGGGTGAGGGGCGCGACCTGAGGTGTGACGGCGGGCTGGGTGGGGGCGACCTGAGGTGTGACGGCGGGCTGGGTGAGGGGCGCGACCTGAGGTGTGACGGCGGGCTGGGTGAGGGGCACGGCCTGAGGTGTGACGGCGGACTGGGTGAGGGGGCGACCTGAGGTGTGACGGCGGGCTGGGTGAGGGGCGACCTGAGTGTGACGGCGGGCTGGGTGAGGGGGCGCGACCTGAGTGTGACGGCGGGCTGGGTGAGGGGCACGGCCTGAGGTGTGACGGGCGGGCTGGGTGAGGGGCACGACCTGAGGTGTGACGGTGGGCTGGGTGAGGGCGCGACCTGAGGTGTGACGGCGGACTGGGTGAGGGCGCGACCTGAGGTGTGACGGCGGGCTGGGTGAGGGGCACGGCCTGAGGTGTGACGGCGGGCTGGTGAGGGGCGCGACCTGAGGTGTGACGGCGGGCTGGGTGAGGGGCGCGACCTGAGGTGTGACGGCGGGCTGGGTGAGGGGCACGGCCTGAGGTGTGACGGCGGGCTGGGTGAGGGCGCGACCTGAGGTGTGACGGCGGCTGGGTGAGGGCACGGCCTGAGGTGTGACGGCGGGCTGGGTGAGGGCGCGACCTGAGGTGTGACGGCGGGCTGGGTGAGGGGCGCGACCTGAGTGTGACGGCGGGCTGGGTGAGGGCACGACCTGAGGTGTGACGGCGGGCTGGGTGAGGGGCGCGACCTGAGGTGTGACGGCGGGCTGGGTGAGGGGCGCGACCTGATGCGTCGCCGCCGGGGCCCGCCGGCGGCCGTGTTGAGTACATTCCCACGATCTCGGTCAGACGCCCACACAGGAGACGTTTTTGAGATACTGTCGTCGCCCAAATAAATGAAAAATGTAATTAAAAAGCGTCCAAGGCCCCGACTGCCGCGGCGATCGCTGTGTCGACGTCGTAAATCAAAGCCGTCGTGGTCTCCATCTCTCTTTTTTTGTAGAACGGGCTTAGTTTTGCATGACGTAACGAGGTGACGATGATCGACAAGCTTTATGACGATGAGCTTAACATGTGATGAGCGTCTGGTGCGACTTTTGCGAAGGGCAGTGCGAAGGAACTGCCGTTGTTTCTCTGCAACCTTTGCTATTTGGAATGGTTGGTGGAGACAGCAGTTTGACTGCTTGGTTGGAGACCGGATGGCTAACGATTTTTTATAGATAAACCCCACTGAAAGCATGAACTTTAGTTATAGTGTCTTAATAGTCCGTCGTGTCCTTGGTCCCTCAACTTTTGTCTGCGGTCACAGGTACGTAACAGTCGGTGAAAAATCGATACGTAGTTTGAAATCATTCACAGGAAATGAGTCATCATGGACAAATGAATCGTGGTCAGAAATCATGGACAGGAAAGACCTGGTCACTTCACTTCACTCCACTTTCTTACTTACTTAACGGCCTACGGCCTTACGTTCCGAAATGTTTTAACATTCTCACATTTTGCAATAAACCGTGCTGGTACGATCATCTTTCTAAGCATGCCTAAACAATTATTTCTTGATCCGGATTTCTTGATCACTCCACTTTGTTACTTACTTAAGGTCCTACTGCCTTACGTTCCGAAATGTTTTAACATTCTCACATTTTGCAATAAACCATGCTGGTACGATCATCTTTCTAAGCATGCCTAAACAATTATTTCTTGATCCAGATTTCTTGATCACTCCACTTTCTTACTTACTTAAGGGCCTACGGCCTTACGTTCCGAAATGTTTTAACATTCTCACATTTTGCAATAAACCATGCTGGTACGATCATCTTTCTAAGCATGCCTAAACAATTATTTCTTGATCCGGAAGTGTATATCTTCACTGGGGATACGGATCAGAAAGAGCATGGCCCACCCGCTTATCATGGACATTATGATTAGTCGTATGGTGATGTCTGGTGAGAATACAAAGGACTAAAGGGGAGAGGAGAAGGGACCAGGCATTAGAGGAGATGGTTTGCCAATGTTTTCAACTGTTCGTATGCGTATATTTTGTGTGTCTTCTATGCCTGTACAAATGTCTCTCGAACTAAACCGTGAGCGAACTTTTCATTGAGACGAACCAGGTAACACCCACTGGAGCCCTAGCTGCGGCCCTAGTGGCTCGTGGCGCCCCAGCTGCGGCCAGATGGGCCTGATCCCACCCCGGGTATTGATGGTGCCCTGTGGGCGCGCGCCGGCCGGGTGCCGGCCGCTCCTGTGTGGTGTACCTCCGTTGGACGGCGCCTCCGGAGCGCGTCATCGCCACTGATCCACCTGTGATCTGGACTGGCATTCCCGCCCGTCCCGGCGTTGAGACCAGGTGCCGCGCTTAGCCGGCTGTTTGGCCTTGCGGATGTGACCTTTTGGCGGCGCTTGCACGGACTCCTGGCTCGCCCGGACCAAGAATAAGGTGCGGATCTGGGCGTTCGTGTTGGGCTTATGGGTAATGCCAACTTAACGAGACTTGGAACGTTATTCGGAATACCCCATGACTTGTACAAAAATTACCAGGGCCTGCCGTGTGGGAAAGGAATCCTGTTGTGATTGGCAGTGGCCTTATGGAAAAGTGCCTCATTTTATTGCTTGATTTTTTTCATTACTTGTTTGTCATGGTTAGAGACGTAGTCGAAACTACGCAAGCATTAAG